>NC_074675.1:137463-247463 GCF_029448725.1 Salvelinus fontinalis
ACAGGGCGGGTCTAAAGTTGGGGAGCTGAACAGGGCGGGTCTAAAGTTGATGGAGCTGAACAGGGCGGGCCTAAAGTTGATGGAGCTGAACAGGGCGGGTCTAAAGTTGGGGAGCTGAACAGGGCGGGCCTAAAGTTAGGGAAAGCTGAACAGGGCGGGCCTAAAGTTGGGGAACTGAACAGGGCGGGCCTAAAGTTAGGGAAAGCTGAACAGGGCGGGCCTAAAGTTGGGGAGCTGAACAGGGCGGGCCTAAAGTTGGCAAGCTGAACAGGGCGGGCCTAAAGTTGGCAAGCTGAACAGGGCGGGCCTAAAGTTGGGGAGCTGAACAGGGCGGGCCTAAAGTTGGGGAGCTGAACAGGGCGGGCCTAAAGTTGGGGAAAGCTGAACTTTTTTCCGATCCTCTGCGATATTGCTACGCCAGTGACCAATCAAAGCTCACCATAGCTTCCAACCCCTACTGGATTGGCTGACAATGTCTGTTGATACGTAGCACTACCTAGCTTGCTTGTTAGCACCCACGTGAGTGCGAGGCTAGCGCTGCTAGGAGAGTGGTGCTTGTATAGTGTAAACACACAGTCAGGACATATCAATTTGGTGCCCCCACACATAGACTCTGTACCCCCCCCCCCCCTCCCCCCGTACATAGCCTCGCTGTCGTTATTTCACTGCTGCTCTTTAATTATTTGTTACTTCTATTTTTGGGGGTATTTTTCTTTAAAGTCCATTGTTGGTTAAGGGCTTGTAAGTCAGCATTTCACTGTAAGGTCTACACCTGTTGTATTCGGCGCATGTGACAAATAACATTTGATTTGATTTGATTTGCGATGTGAAAAACGTGATGTCTCTATCACTAGAGGAGCCGAGCCGATCTCAGGTGAAAACGACTTGGCAGGCAGAAAACACGAGGAGGCCATTATGCCAATTTAGAGCGAGTCAGGGGAGGCTTTCTTTGAAACACCACTTTTAAATCGCAGTCAGAACTGTGTACTCTCAATCTCTCTCTCTCTACAGCTACGTCTCCCTCAGACGCCAGGGTCTCAATGCATGATGGGAACAGCACAGGCAGACCTCAAAGCATTGGCATCCCCCCATCACTATCACACAGTATGTCACACACAACACAACACTCACAAACACACACACTCACACAATACACACACACTCACACACTCACACAACAAACACACACTCACACAACAAACACACACTCACACAATACACCCACACACTCACACAACACACAACAAACACACACTCACACAACACACCCACACCCACACACACACACACACACACACACAACACACAACAAACACACACTCACACAACACACCCACACACACAACACACCCACACAACACACCCACACACACACACACACACACACACACACAACACACAACACATACATACACACACACATTATATGAATGTAGTAGGCCTATTTATAGACCAGCATCCTGAGTAGTTTCCTGTTCCTTTATTTATTCATGTGGGTTTTTTTTCAGGTCCAGTCTCTCTTTTTTTTGCGTCCTCCTGACATTGAAGTGAAGTGAGGTCTCTGTCTGTTTCTTTCTTCCGTAACGCTTTGGAGACTTGCTTTAGGGAACCGTCAGTCACGTATTCCACTGACCGAATCTCCCATGCAGACATCCCTCTGTCCTTCCTCTCAGTCCGTTCAGTCACGAGGATATGAAGAGTACGGCTCAACATTCTATCCCTCCGTTCTTCCTCTCAGTCCGTTCTTCCTCTCAGTCCGTTCTTCCTCTCAGTCCGTTCAGTCACGAGGATATGAAGAGTACGGCTCAACATTCTATCCCTCCGTTCTTCCTCTCAGTCCGTTCTTCCTCTCAGTCCGTTAATCCTCTCAGTCCGTTCTTCCTCTCAGTCCGTTCTTCCTCTCAGTCCGTTCTTCCTCTCAGTCCGTTCAGTCACGAGGATATGAAGAGTACGGCTCAACATTCTATCCCTCCGTTCTTCCTCTCAGTCCGTTCTTCCTCTCAGTCCGTTAATCCTCTCAGTCCGTTCTTCCTCTCAGTCCGTTCTTCCTCTCAGTCCGTTCTTCCTCTCAGTCCGTTCAGTCACGAGGATATGAAGAGTACGGCTCAACATTCTATCCCTCCGTCCTTCCTCTCAGTCCGTTCAGTCACGAGGATATGAAGAGTACGGCTCAACATTCTATCCCTCCGTTCTTCCTCTCAGTCCGTTCAGTCACGAGGATATGAAGAGTACGGCTCAACATTCTATCCCTCCGTTCTTCCTCTCAGTCCGTTCAGTCACGAGGATATGAAGAGTACGGCTCAACATTCTATCCCTCCGTTCTTCCTCTCAGTCCGTTCTTCCTCTCAGTCCGTTAATCCTCTCAGTCCGTTCTTCCTCTCAGTCCGTTCTTCCTCTCAGTCCGTTCTTCCTCTCAGTCCGTTCAGTCACGAGGATATGAAGAGTACGGCTCAACATTCTATCCCTCCGTTCTTCCTCTCAGTCCGTTCAGTCACGAGGATATGAAGAGTAAGGCCCAACATTCTATCCCTCCGTCCTTCCTCTCAGTCCGTTCAGTCACGAGGATATGAAGAGTAAAGCCCAACATTCTATCCCTCCGTTCTTCCTCTCAGTCCGTTCAGTCACGAGGATATGAAGAGTAAGGCCCAACATTCTATCCCTCCGTTCTTCCTCTCAGTCCGTTCTTCCTCTCAGTCTGTTCGGTCACGAGGATATGAAGAGTAAGGCCCAACATTCTATCCCTCCGTCCTTCCTCTAAGTCCGTTCAGTCACGAGGATATGAAGAGTAAGGCCCAACATTCTATCCCTCCGTCCTTCCTCTCAGTCCGTTCTTCCTCTCAGTCCGTTCAGTCACGAGGATATGAAGAGTACGGCCCAACATTCTATCCCTCCGTTCTTCCTCTCAGTCCGTTCTTCCTCTCAGTCCGTTCAGTCACGAGGATATGAAGAGTAAGGCCCAACATTCTATCCCTCCGTTCTTCCTCTCAGTCCGTTCTTCCTCTCAGTCCGTTCTTCCTCTCAGTCCGTTCTTCCTCTCAGTCCGTTCAGTCACGAGGATATGAAGAGTACGGCCCAACATTCTATCCCTCCGTTCTTCCTCTCAGTCCGTTCTTCCTCTCAGTCCGTTCAGTCACGAGGATATAAAGAGTACGGCCCAACATTCTATCCCTCCGTTCTTCCTCTCAGTCCGTTCTTCCTCTCAGTCCGTTCAGTCACGAGGATATGAAGAGTAAGGCTCAACATTCTATCCCTCCGTTCTTCCTCTCAGTCCGTTCTTCCTCTCAGTCCGTTCAGTCACGAGGATATGAAGAGTAAGGCCCAACATTCTATCCCTCCGTTCTTCCTCTCAGTCCGTTCTTCCTCTCAGTCCGTTCTTCCTCTCAGTCCGTTCTTCCTCTCAGTCCGTTCAGTCCCGAGGATATGAAGAGTAAGGCTCAACATCCTATCCCTCCGTCCTTCCTCTCAGTCCGTTCTTCCTCTCAGTCCGTTCTTCCTCTCAGTCCGTTCTTCCTCTCAGTCCGTTCAGTCACGAGGATATGAAGAGTAAGGCTCAACATCCTATCCCTCCGTCCTTCCTCTCAGTCCGTTCTTCCTCTCAGTCCGTTCAGTCACGAGGATATGAAGAGTACGGCCCAACATTCTATCCCTCCGTTCTTCCTCTCAGTCCGTTCAGTCACGAGGATATGAAGAGTACGGCCCAACATTCTATCCCTCCGTTCTTCCTCTCAGTCCGTTCTTCCTCTCAGTCCGTTCGGTCACGAGGATATAAAGAGTACGGCCCAACATTCTATCCCTCCGTTCTTCCTCTCAGTCCGTTCTTCCTCTCAGTCCGTTCAGTCACGAGGATATGAAGAGTAAGGCCCAACATTCTATCCCTCCGTTCTTCCTCTCAGTCCGTTCAGTCACGAGGATATGAAGAGTAAGGCCCAACATTCTATCCCTCCGTTCTTCCTCTCAGTCCGTTCTTCCTCTCAGTCCGTTCTTCCTCTCAGTCCGTTCTTCCTCTCAGTCCGTTCAGTCACGAGGATATGAAGAGTACGGCTCAACATTCTATCCCTCCGTTCTTCCTCTCAGTCCGTTCTTCCTCTCAGTCCGTTCAGTCACGAGGATATGAAGAGTACGGCTCAACATCCTCTGAAGAAGTTATGAAAGGGTTTTATTTATCGAGAAAAACACGAAAGGCCACGACAAGAACACAAACTACGTTCCAAATAACACCCTATTCCCTAATATAGTGCACTACGTTAGCCTAGAAACCTATGGGCCCTGGTCAAAAGTAGTGAACTACTTAGGGAGTAGGAAGCCATTTAGGACGTCAGCACGGTGTATGTTCCCTGACGGAGAGGTTGTTGAATTATTAGTTGGTGTTTCTATAAAAGAAATGTCGGGAGACATGGAGCTGATGGAGTTACAAAATACACATTGGCTGTATCCCAAACAGTGTCTGTATCCCAAGTAGTGTCTGTATTCCAAATAGTGTCTGTATCCCAAATAATGTCTGTGTCCCAAATAGTGTCTGTATTCCAAATAATGTCTGTATTCCAAGTAGTGTCTGTGTCCCAAATAGTGTCTGTATTCCAAATAATGTTTGTGTCCCAAATAGTGTCTGTATTCCAATTAATGTTTGTGTCCCAAATAGTGTCTGTATTCCAAATAATGTCTGTGTCCCAAATAGTGTCTGTATTCCAAGTAATGTCTGTATCCCAAGTAATGTCTGTATACCAAGTAGTGTCTGTATCCCAAGTAATGTCTGTATCCCAAGTAATGTCTGTATCCCAAATAGTGTCTGTATCCCAAGTAATGTCTGTATCCCAAGTAGTGTCTGTATCCCAAGTAATGTCTGTATCCCAAGTAGCAGTCTATTGCCTATATAGTGCACTACTTTTGACCAGGACCCAAAGGGTAAGTTGGTTACATAAATAAAGGTCAAATAAATAAATATGATAGCACTGAGTTAGAGATACAATCACACTTGAACATATGCTTCTTGATATCTGAGAATGTTTTTTGTTGTTGTTGGAAATCTGAGACAGTGTTTGTCTCTATAGCTGTTTGGAGACAAAGGACTGAATGTCACAGAGAACCACATGGATCAATGTTACAGCACATAGAAACACAAGAAAGAAATGAAACAATAAGTGAGCCCCTCCCCCCTAACAACTCCCTCTTCCCTGTGTTCTGAAATAAAACTAACACCTCAGTATGTGTCGTTTCACCTCAATATTATACAATAATTCAGGAAATTCCACACAAAAATCGCTCGGTATTAACAGTACGAGTGACAGCGGCTGCAGGGTTATCAAGGTAACCTTCCTAATGAAACGTGAAGTACTTTTACTCAAGTGTCAAATTGTGTTTGGGAGGGCCCATATCCGACTCACGTTTAGCGTTTTAATACACGAAGCTGCCAGGCTGGCAGAAAACAAATTAAATCTGAAAGGTGTTTGATTGCCGGAGTCCCTCAAGGCTTCATAATAACACAGTACTTCCACAAGCACATGCAACAAATTAAAAATAAAATGGCCGACATCAACATCTATAGGAGTTACTGCATGGAGTGAAAAAACAAACTAAGGGTATAACAGCAGTAAGGCAAGGCATTGTGCCATTAGAGGTTGATAATTATTCTAAACAGGTGGAGAATAGCGCTAACTTCATTAGCATAATTCTACTTAACAGGTGGCGAATAGCGCCAGCTTTATTAGAGTCATTATAATAAACAGGTGGAGAATAGTGCTAACTTTATTAGCATCATTATGCTAAACAGGGAGCTATAGCGTATGCTGTACAGGTGATAAAGCAGGTCAGAAACACATTGGTCAAGCCAGCTAGCTTCTAATAGCTCTCTGGCTGACTGCAACCCCATCTGTACGCGTTTACACCCTGGAATAATGTGAGTTCTGTACTGCGATTTAGTAGAAGTTGTCTACATTTAGGTTCCACGTGAGTGTTCCAGCGAGGCTGGTTAATTGGTCACTCTCCCCTCCTTGTAATGCATCTCTTTAAGAACCTGGAAATGACCTACCTCGTACAGTGGGGTCTGAAATGATTGACACCCTTGATAAAGATGAGCAATAATAACTGTATAAAATACACCATTAAAATACTGAACTAGTATATTGTATACAAAATATTGTGGGGAAATTATATTATTTTGTACTAATACAATTGCTCAGAAAAATGTATGTAGTTTAACAAGTAATGATGTTTTTTTTCTCCAAAAGGTAGGGGTCAAAATTATTGGCCCATCTAAAGATTCTAATAAATAAAGTAGTCAACAAAGGTTTAGTATTTAGTCTCATATTCCTAGCACTCAATGACTGCACCAAGCTGTTGACTGTTGGGGCAGTGTCACAGGGGCAATGACTGCACCAAGCTGTTGACTGTTGGGGCAGTGTCACAGGGGCAATGACTACACCAAGCTGTTGACTGTTGGGGCAGTGTGACAGGGACAATGACTGCACCAAGCTGTTGACTGTTGGGGCAGTGTGACAGGGGAAATGACTACACCAAGCTGTTGACTGTTGGGGCAGTGTGACAGGGGCAATGACTGCACCAAGCTGTTGACTGTTGGGGCAGTGTGACAGGGGCAATGACTGCACCAAGCTGTTGACTGTTGGGGCAGTGTGACAGGGGCAGTGTGACAGGGGCAATGACTGCACCAAGCTGTTGACTGTTGGGGCAGTGTCACAGGGGCAATGACTACACCAAGCTGTTGACTGTTGGGGCAGTGTGACAGGGGCAATGACTGCACCAAGCTGTTGACTGTTGGGGCAGTGTGACAGGGGCAATGACTGCACCAAGCTGTTGACTCGGTGGATACATTTGCAGTTTGTTTTGTGTCTGGGGCAGTGTGACAGGGGTTAGTGTGACTGGGGCTAGTGTGACAGGGGTTAGTGTGACTGGGGCAGTGTAACAGGGGTTAGTGTGACTGGGGCAGTGTGACTGGGGCAGTGTGACTGGGGCAGTGTGACTGGGTTAGTGTGACAGGGGTTAGTGTGACAGGGGCAGTGTGACAGGGGCAGTGTGACAGGGGTTAGTGTGACTGGGGCAGTGTGACTGGGGCAGTGTGACAGGGGTTAGTGTGACTGGGGCAGTGTGACTGGGGCAGTGTGACAGGGGTTAGTGTGACTGGGGCAGTGTGACTGGGGCAGTGTGACTGGGGCAGTGTGACTAGGGCAGTGTGACAGGGGCAGTGTGACTGGGGCAGTGTGACTGGGGCAGTGTGACTGGGGCAGTGTGACTGGGGCAGTGTGACTGGGGCAGTGTGACCGGGGCAGTGTGACAGGGGTTAGTGTGACTGGGGCAGTGTGACTGGGGCAGTGTGACAGGGGTTAGTGTGACTGGGGCAGTGTGACTGGGGCAGTGTGACAGGGGTTAGTGTGACTGGGGCAGTGTGACTGGGGTTAGTGTGACTAGGGCAGTGTGACAGGGGTTAGTGTGACTAGGGCAGTGTGACTGGGGCAGTGTGACTGGGGCAGTGTGACTGGGGCAGTGTGACAGGGGTTAGTGTGACTGGGGCAGTGTGACTGGGGCAGTGTGACAGGGGTTAGTGTGACTGGGGCAGTGTGACTGGGGCAGTGTGACAGGGGTTAGTGTGACTGGGGCAGTGTGACTGGGGTTAGTGTGACTAGGGCAGTGTGACAGGGGTTAGTGTGACTAGGGCAGTGTGACAGAGGTTAGTGTGACTGGGGCAGTGTGACTGGGGCAGTGTGACTGGGGCAGTGTGACTAGGGCAGTGTGACAGGGGCAGTGTGACTGGGGCAGTGTGACTGGGGCAGTGTGACTGGGGCAGTGTGACTGGGGCAGTGTGACAGGGGTTAGTGTGACTGGGGCAGTGTGACTGGGGCAGTGTGACAGGGGTTAGTGTGACTAGGGCAGTGTGACTGGGGCAGTGTGACTGGGGCAGTGTGACTGGGGCAGTGTGACTAGGGCAGTGTGACTGGGGCAGTGTGACTGGGGCAGTGTGACTGGGGCAGTGTAACAGGGGTTAGTGTGACTGGGGCAGTGTGACTGGGGTTAGTGTGACTGGGGCAGTGTGACTGGGGCAGTGTGACAGGGGCAGTGTGACAGGGGTTAGTGTGACTGGGGCAGTGTGACTGGGGTTAGTGTGACTGGGGCAGTGTGACTGGGGCAGTGTGACTGGGGCAGTGTGACAGGGGCAGTGTGACTGGGGCAGTGTGACAGGGGTTAGTGTGACTGGGGCAGTGTGACTGGGGCAGTGTGACAGGGGTTAGTGTGACTGGGGCAGTGTGACTGGGGCAGTGTGACTGGGGCAGTGTGACTGGGGCAGTGTGACAGGGGTTAGTGTGACTAGGGCAGTGTGACTGGGGCAGTGTGACTGGGGCAGTGTGACTGGGGCAGTGTGACTGGGGCAGTGTGACTGGGGCAGTGTGACAGGGGTTAGTGTGACTAGGGCAGTGTGACTGGGGCAGTGTGACTGGGGCAGTGTGACTGGGGCAGTGTGACTGGGGCAGTGTGACTGGGGCAGTGTGACTGGGGCAGTGTGACAGGGGTTAGTGTGACTGGGGCAGTGTGACTGGGGCAGTGTGACTGGGGCAGTGTGACTGGGGCAGTGTGACTGGGGCAGTGTGACAGGGGTTAGTGTGACTAGGGCAGTGTGACTGGGGCAGTGTGACTGGGGCAGTGTGACTGGGGCAGTGTGACAGGGGCAGTGTGACTGGGGCAGTGTGACTGGGGCAGTGTGACAGGGGCAGTGTGACTGGGGCAGTGTGACAGGGGCAGTGTGACTGGGGCAGTGTGACTGGGGCAGTGTGACTGGGGCAGTGTGACTGGGGCAGTGTGACAGGGGTTAGTGTGACTGGGGCAGTGTGACAGGGGCAGTGTGACAGGGGCAGTGTGACAGGGGCAGTGTGACTGGGGCAGTGTGACAGGGGCAGTGTGACTGGGGCAGTGTGATAGGGGTTAGTGTGACTGGGGCAGTGTGACTGGGGCAGTGTGACAGGGGTTAGTGTGACTGGGGCAGTGTGACTGGGGCAGTGTGACAGGGGTTAGTGTGACTGGGGCAGTGTGACTGGGGCAGTGTGACAGGGGTTAGTGTGACTGGGGCAGTGTGACTGGGGCAGTGTGACAGGGGCAGTGTGACTGGGGCAGTGTGACTGGGGTTAGTGTGACTGGGGTTAGTGTGACAGGGGTTAGTGTGACAGGGGTTAGTGTGACAGGGGTTAGTGTGACAGGGGTTAGTGTGACAGGGGTTAGTGTGACAGGGGTTAGTGTGACAGGGGTTAGTGTGACAGGGGTTAGTGTGACTGGAGCAGTGTGACTGGAGCAGTGTGACAGGGGTTAGTGTGACTAGGGCAGTGTGACCGGGGCAGTGTGACAGGGGTTAGTGTGACAGGGGTTAGTGTGACAGGGGTTAGTGTGACAGGGGTTAGTGTGACAGGGGCAGTGTGACTGGGGTTAGTGTGACAGGGGCAGTGTGACTGGGGCAGTGTGACAGGGGTTAGTGTGACAGGGGCAGTGTGACTGGGGCAGTGTGACTAGGGCAGTGTGACCGGGGCAGTGTGACAGGGGTTAGTGTGACAGGGGCAGTGTGACTGGGGTTAGTGTGACAGGGGTTAGTGTGACAGGGGCAGTGTGACTGGGGCAGTGTGACAGGGGTTAGTGTGACTGGGGCAGTGTGACTGGGGCAGTGTGACTAGGGCAGTGTGACCGGGGCAGTGTGACAGGGGCAGTGTGACAGGGGTTAGTGTGACAGGGGCAGTGTGACTGGGGCAGTGTGACTAGGGCAGTGTGACAGGGGTTAGTGTGACAGGGGTTAGTGTGACAGGGGCAGTGTGACTGGGGCAGTGTGACTAGGGCAGTGTGACTGGGGCAGTGTGACTGGGGCAGTGTGACTGGGGCAGTGTGACAGGGGCAGTGTGACTGGGGCAGTGTGACAGGGGTTAGTGTGACTGGGGCAGTGTGACTGGGGCAGTGTGACAGGGGTTAGTGTGACTGGGGCAGTGTGACTGGGGCAGTGTGACAGGGGCAGTGTGACTGGGGCAGTGTGACAGGGGTTAGTGTGACTGGGGCAGTGTGACTGGGGCAGTGTGACTGGGGCAGTGTGACTGGGGCAGTGTGACCGGGGCAGTGTGACAGAGGCAGTGTGACTGGGGCAGTGTGACTGGGGCAGTGTGACAGGGGCAGTGTGACTGGGGCAGTGTGACAGGGGTTAGTGTGACTGGGGCAGTGTGACTGGGGCAGTGTGACAGGGGTTAGTGTGACTGGGGCAGTGTGACTGGGGCAGTGTGACAGGGGCAGTGTGACTGGGGCAGTGTGACAGGGGCAGTGTGACAGGGGTTAGTGTGACTGGGGCAGTGTGACTGGGGTTAGTGTGACTGGGGCAGTGTGACAGGGGTTAGTGTGACTGGGGCAGTGTGACTGGGGCAGTGTGACAGGGGTTAGTGTGACTGGGGCAGTGTGACTGGGGCAGTGTGACAGGGGTTAGTGTGACTGGGGCAGTGTGACCGGGGCAGTGTGACAGGGGTTAGTGTGACTGGGGCAGTGTGACCGGGGCAGTGTGACAGGGGTTAGTGTGACTGGGGCAGTGTGACCGGGGCAGTGTGACAGGGGCAGTGTGACAGGGGTTAGTGTGACAGGGGCAGTGTGACAGGGGCAGTGTGACTGGGGCAGTGTGACCGGGGCAGTGTGACAGGGGCAGTGTGACAGGGGCAGTGTGACAGGGGCAGTGTGACTAGGGCAGTGTGACAGGGGTTAGTGTGACTGGGGCAGTGTGACAGGGGCAGTGTGACAGGGGCAGTGTGACAGGGGTTAGTGTGACTGGGGCAGTGTGACAGGGGTTAGTGTGACTAGGGCAGTGTGACAGGGGCAGTGTGACTGGGGCAGTGTGACAGGGGCAGTGTGACAGGGGCAGTGTGACTGGGGCAGTGTGACCGGGGCAGTGTGACAGGGGCAGTGTGACAGGGGCAGTGTGACAGGGGCAGTGTGACTAGGGCAGTGTGACAGGGGTTAGTGTGACTGGGGCAGTGTGACAGGGGCAGTGTGACAGGGGTTAGTGTGACTAGGGCAGTGTGACAGGGGTTAGTGTGACTGGGGCAGTGTGACCGGGGCAGTGTGACAGGGGCAGTGTGACTAGGGCAGTGTGACAGGGGCAGTGTGACCGGGGCAGTGTGACAGAGGCAGTGTGACTAGGGCAGTGTGACTGGGGCAGTGTGACAGGGGCAGTGTGACTGGGGCAGTGTGACAGGGGTTAGTGTGACTGGGGCAGTGTGACTGGGGTCAGTGTCTCTGGGGCAGTGTGACTGGGGCAGTGTGACAGGGGCAGTGTGACTGGGGCAGTGTGACCGGGGCAGTGTGACAGGGGTTAGTGTGACTGGGGCAGTGTGACTGGGGCAGTGTGACAGGGGTTAGTGTGACTGGGGCAGTGTGACAGGGGTTAGTGTGACTGGGGCAGTGTGACTGGGGCAGTGTGACAGGGGTTAGTGTGACTGGGGCAGTGTGACAGGGGTTAGTGTGACTGGGGCAGTGTGACTGGGGCAGTGTGACAGGGGTTAGTGTGACTGGGGCAGTGTGACCGGGGCAGTGTGACTAGGGCAGTGTGACTGGGGCAGTGTGACTGGGGCAGTGTGACAGGGGCAGTGTGACCGGGGCAGTGTGACAGGGGCAGTGTGACCGGGGCAGTGTGACAGGGGCAGTGTGACCGGGGCAGTGTGACAGGGGCAGTGTGACTGGGGCAGTGTGACTGGGGCAGTGTGACCGGGGCAGTGTGACCAGGGCAGTGTGACAGGGGTTAGTGTGACTGGGGCAGTGTGACTGGGGCAGTGTGACTGGGGCAGTGTGACTGGGGCAGTGTGACAGGGGCAGTGTGACTGGGGCAGTGTGACCGGGGCAGTGTGACTAGGGCAGTGTGACAGGGGCAGTGTGACTGGGGCAGTGTGACCGGGGCAGTGTGACAGGGGCAGTGTGACTGGGGCAGTGTGACTGGGGCAGTGTGACAGGGGTTAGTGTGACTGGGGCAGTGTGACCGGGGCAGTGTGACAGGGGCAGTGTGACTGGGGCAGTGTGACAGGGGCAGTGTGACTGGGGCAGTGTGACAGGGGTTAGTGTGACTGGGGCAGTGTGACTGGGGCAGTGTGACCGGGGCAGTGTGACTGGGGCAGTGTGACAGGGGTTAGTGTGACAAGGGTTAGTGTGACAGGGGTTAGTGTGACTGGGGTTAGTGTGACTGGGGCAGTGTAACAGGGGTTAGTGTGACTGGGGCAGTGTGACTGGGGCAGTGTGACCGGGGCAGTGTGACAGGGGCAGTGTGACTGGGGCAGTGTGACAGGGGCAGTGTGACTGGGGCAGTGTGACCGGGGCAGTGTGACAGGGGTTAGTGTGACAGGGGTTAGTGTGACAGGGGTTAGTGTGACAGGGGTTAGTGTGACAGGGGCAGTGTGACTGGGGCAGTGTGACTAGGGCAGTGTGACAGGGGTTAGTGTGACAGGGGTTAGTGTGACAGGGGCAGTGTGACTGGGGCAGTGTGACTAGGGCAGTGTGACTGGGGCAGTGTGACTGGGGCAGTGTGACTGGGGCAGTGTGACAGGGGCAGTGTGACTGGGGCAGTGTGACAGGGGTTAGTGTGACTGGGGCAGTGTGACTGGGGCAGTGTGACAGGGGCAGTGTGACAGGGGCAGTGTGACAGGGGCAGTGTGACTGGGGCAGTGTGACTGGGGCAGTGTGACAGGGGCAGTGTGACTGGGGCAGTGTGACAGGGGTTAGTGTGACTGGGGTTAGTGTGACTGGGGCAGTGTGACAGGGGTCAGTGTCTCTGGGGCAGTGTGACAGAAGACAAAGAAGAAGACGAAGGAGAAGAAGACGAAGGAGAAGAAGAAGAAGAAGAAGCAAAAAAAGAAGAAGAAGAAGAAGAAGAAGAAGAAGAAGCAAAAAAAGAAGAAGGAGAAGAAGAAGGAGAAGAAGAAGAAGAAGAAGGAGAAGAAGAAGAAGGAGAAGGAGAAGAAGAAGAAGAAGGAGAAGGAGAAGAAGAAGGAAAAGAAGAAGAAGCAGAAGGTCTGCTGCAGTATAAACCTGCTCTTGTCCTTTATAGAGCCCCACATCTCTACAGTCAGCATCACAGATGCCATCCTCCCCACCTCTCCTCCCCCGCCTCACCCTTCCTCCTCCCCTCCCAGCTGGCACTGTATGGGTTCCTGGACATGGCCCAGCCAGTGGTGTGTGTCCATCCAGCCAGCGTCTGTCTACATGTGGTTCACACACACACATTAAACCCACAGAGTCGACCTCCTGTCAGCACTCAATCAACATCCAGGACACATGGAACTGCCCGCTGTAATGTTCTGTCCGTCTGTCTGCTTTGGTTATGGATCATGATCACTACATAGGGCACCACTCTGGGCCCTGGGCCTCACTACATAGGGCACTACTCTGGGCCTCACTACATAGGGCACTACTCTGGGCTTCACTACATAGGGCACTACTCTGGGCTTCACTACATAGGGCACTACTCTGGGCTTCACTACATAGGGCACTACTCTGGGCCCTGGGCCTCACTACATAGGGCACTACTCTGGGCCTCACTACATAGGGCACTACTCTGGGCCTCACTACATAGGGCACTACTCTGGGCCCTGGACCTCACTACATAGGGCACTACTCTGGGCTTCACTATATAGGGCACTACTCTGGGCCTCACTACATAGGGCACTACCCTGGGCCTCACTACATAGGGCACCACTCTGGTTATCAGTACATAGGGCACTACTCTGGACCTCATTACATCGGGATCTACTCTGGGCCTCACTATATAGGGCACTACTCTGGGCCTCACTACATAGGGCACTGCTCTGGGCCTCACTACATAGGGCAGTACTCTGGGCCTCACTACATAGGGCACTACTCTGGGCCTCACTACATAGGGCAGTACTCTAGGCCCTGGGCCTCACTACATAGGTTACTACTTTGGGCCTCACTACATAGGTTACTACTCTGGGCCTCACTACAATGGACACTACTCTGGGCCCTGGGCCTCACTACATAGGGCACTACCCTGGGCCTCACTACATAGGGCACTACTCTGGTTCTCAGTACATCGGGATCCACTCTGGGCCTCACTATATAGGGCACTACTCTGGGCCTCACTACATAGGGCACTACTCTGGGCTCTGGGCCTCACTACATAGGGCACTCCTCTGGGCCTCACTACATAGGGCACTACTCTGGACCTCACTACATAGGGCACTACTCTGGGCCTCACTACATAGGGCACTACTCTGGGCCCTGGGCCTCAGTACATAGGGCACTACGCTGGGCCCTGGGTCTCAGTACATAGGGCACTACGCTGGGCCCTGGGCCTCACTACATAGGGCACTACTCTGGGCCCTGGGACTCACTACATAGGGCACTACTCTGGGCCCTGAGCCTCAGTACATAGGGCACTACTCTGGGCCCTGGGCCTCACTACATAGGGCACTACTCTGGGCCCTGGGCCTCAGTACATAGGGCACTACTCTGGGCCCTGGGCCTCAGTACATAGGGCACTACTCTGGGCCCTGGGCCTCAGTACATAGGGCACTACTCTGGGCCCTGGGCCTCATTACATAGGGTACTACTCTGGGCCCTGGGCCTCAGTACATAGGGCACTACTCTGGGCCCTGGGCCTCAGTACATAGGGCACTACTCTGGGCCCTGGGCCTCAGTACATAGGGCACTACTCTGGGCCCTGGGCCTCAGTACATAGGGCACTACTCTGGGCCCTGGGCCTCAGTACATAGGGCACTACTCTGGGCCCTGGGCCTCAGTACATAGGGCACTACTCTGGGCCCTGGGCCTCAGTACATAGGGCACTACTCTGGGCCCTGGGCCTCAGTACATAGGGCACTACTCTGGGCCCTGGGCCTCAGTACATAGGGCACTACTCTGGGCCCTGGGCCTCATTACATAGGGTACTACTCTGGGCCCTGGGCCTCAGTACATAGGGCACTACTCTGGGCCCTGTGCCTTCGTCATACAGAAAACAAGGAGCCATCTGGACTCTAGCCAGGTCTCAGCTGGACCTTTGCAGCTGCTGCTGCTGCTCTCTCATTACACTGTATTACTATTAGGGTCGGAATATTCTGATGTCACAAAGACTTTCCCTGGCAACATCTCATCACTAGGCTGCTACGGTGTAGTGTAGTGTAGTGTGGTGTAGTGTGGTGTAGTGTAGTGTAGTGTAGTGTAGTGTAGTGTAGTGTGGTGTGGTGTGGTGTGGTGTGGTGTGGTGTGGTGTGGTGTGGTGTGGTGTAGTGTAGTGTAGTGTAGTGTAGTGTAGTGTGGTGTGGTGTGGTGTGGTGTGGTGTGGTGTGGTGTGGTGTGGTGTGGTGTAGTGTAGTGTAGTGTAGTGTAGTGTAGTGTAGTGTAGTGTAGTGTAGTGTAGTGTAGTGTAGTGTAGTGTGGTGTGGTGTGGTGTGGTGTGGTGTGGTGTGGTGTGGTGTGGTGTGGTGTGGTGTGGTGTGGTGTGGTGTGGTGTAGTGTAGTGTAGTGTAGTGTAGTGTGGTGTGGTGTGGTGTGGTGTGGTGTGGTGTGGTGTGGTGTGGTGTGGTGTGGTGTGGTGTGGTGTGGTGTGGTGTGGTGTAGTGTAGTGTAGTGTAGTGTAGTGTAGTGTAGTGTAGTGTAGTGTAGTGTAGTGTAGTGTAGTGTAGTGTAGTGTGGTGTGGTGTGGTGTGGTGTGGTGTGGTGTGGTGTGGTGTGGTGTGGTGTGGTGTGGTGTGGTGTGGTGTGGGACAGTGTGGTGTGGGACAGTGTGGTGTGGGACAGTGTGGTGTGGGACAGTGTAGTGTGGTGTGGGACAGTGTGGTGTGGTGTGGTGCATTGTGTTGTGGTGTGGTGTGGGACAGTGTGATGGGGTAGTTCCTGCCAGCTCCCTTACTCCTCATCAACACCAGGAGAGACAATCAACGGTCTGATAAAACTCCCAACGTATCGCTTTGTGCTCCGTTCTATTTCAAGGTTTTATCATTTGCTACATACTTAGTGCCTGAGTGTTCTGCTGGCCAGCGTTCATATCCAGAAGCATGAGTCAGCGAGCCGGGCCGAAGGTGGACAAATGGGGTATTCTATAGCAGGACTGTCCCCTGGGTTTCCAGAACTAGAGACGAGAAGCATTTGGCCTCCTGCCAAATGGCACCCAGTTCCCTTTATAGTGCACTGATTTTGACTGGTCCTTAGTTTCTGTGCTGCTGGCGGTTATCCCAGGTCAGCCAGTGGAGAAGGAAATGTCTTTCTGTTTCCTGAAGGAGAATGAGAATCCCAGATCTGTAAGGTCTGGACTGAAACATGTCCATATGTCTAAATCATTCAATGATGCCCTGGAGGAGAAACGGAGAGCTGGCTGAACAGTGTGGTTACGCCACAAATAGTACCCTGCTCCCTTTATGGTGCACTACTTTTGATCAGGGCTCCCATAGAGATCTGGTCAAAAGTAGGGAATTGAGTTCTCTTTGTGAGACACCCTATACCACTGCAGAACTCAGGGTCATCAAGATACATCTCATCCAGATTACACCTGTGAGTCTGTAGTCCCACATCTCATCCAGATTACACCTGTGAGTCTGTAGTCCTACATCTCATCCAGATTACACCTGTGAGTCTGTAGTCCCACATCTCATCCAGATTACACCTGTGAGTCTGTAGTCCCACATCTCATCCAGATTACACCTGTGAGTCTGTAGTCCCACATCTCATCCAGATTACACCTGTGAGTCTGTAGTCCTACATCTCATCCAGATTACACCTGTGAGTCTGTAGTCCTACATCTCATCCAGATTACACCTGTGAGTCTGTAGTCCCACATCTCATCCAGATTACACCTGTGAGTCTGTAGTCCTGCGTCTCATCCAGATTACACCTGTGAGTCTGTAGTCCCACATCTCATCCAGATTACACCTGTGAGTCTGTAGTCCTGCATCTCATCCAGATTACACCTGTGAGTCTGTAGTCCTACATCTCATCCAGATTACACCTGTGAGTCTGTAGTCCCACATCTCATCCAGATTACACCTGTGAGTCTGTAGTCCCACATCTCATCCAGATTACACCTGTGAGTCTGTAGTCCTGCATCTCATCCAGATTACACCTGTCAGTCTGTAGTCCCACATCTCATCCAGATTACACCTGTGAGTCTGTAGTCCCACATCTCATCCAGATTACACCTGTGAGTCTGTAGTCCTACATCTCATCCAGATTACACCTGTGAGTCTGTAGTCCTGCGTCTCATCCAGATTACACCTGTGAGTCTGTAGTCCTACATCTCATCCAGATTACACCTGTGAGTCTGTAGTCCTGCGTCTCATCCAGATTACACCTGTGAGTCTGTAGTCCTACATCTCATCCAGATTACACCTGTGAGTCTGTAGTCCTGCATCTCATCCAGATTACACCTGTGAGTCTGTAGTCCTACATCTCATCCAGATTACACCTGTGAGTCTGTAGTCCTGCGTCTCATCCAGATTACACCTGTGAGTCTGTAGTCCCACATCTCATCCAGATTACACCTGTGAGTCTGTAGTCCTGCATCTCATCCAGATTACACCTGTGAGTCTGTAGTCCTACATCTCATCCAGATTACACCTGTGAGTCTGTAGTCCTGCATCTCATCCAGATTACACCTGTGAGTCTGTAGTCCCACATCTCATCCAGATTACACCTGTGAGTCTGTAGTCCTGCATCTCATCCAGATTACACCTGTCAGTCTGTAGTCCCACATCTCATCCAGATTACACCTGTGAGTCTGTAGTCCCACATCTCATCCAGATTACACCTGTGAGTCTGTAGTCCTACATCTCATCCAGATTACACCTGTGAGTCTGTAGTCCTACATCTCATCCAGATTACACCTGTGAGTCTGTAGTCCTACATCTCATCCAGATTACACCTGTGAGTCTGTAGTCCTGCGTCTCATCCAGATTACACCTGTGAGTCTGTAGTCCCACATCTCATCCAGATTACACCTGTGAGTCTGTAGTCCTGCGTCTCATCCAGATTACACCTGTGAGTCTGTAGTCCTACATCTCATCCAGATTACACCGGTGCGTCTGTAGTCCTGCATCTCATCCAGATTACACCTGTGAGTCTGTAGTCCCACATCTCATCCAGATTACACCTGTGAGTCTGTAGTCCTGCATCTCATCCAGATTACACCTGTGAGTCTGTAGTCCCACATCTCATCCAGATTACACCTGTGAGTCTGTAGTCCTGCATCTCATCCAGATTACACCTGTGAGTCTGTAGTCCCACATCTCATCCAGATTACACCTGTGAGTCTGTAGTCCTGCGTCTCATCCAGATTACACCTGTGAGTCTGTAGTCCTACGTCTCATCCAGATTACACCTGTGAGTCTGTAGTCCTGCATCTCATCCAGATTACACCTGTGAGTCTGTAGTTCTACATCTCATCCAGATTACACCTGTGAGTCTGTAGTCCTGCATCTCATCCAGATTACACCTGTGAGTCTGTAGTCCCACATCTCATCCAGATTACACATGTGAGTCTGTAGTTCTACATCTCATCCAGATTACACCTGTGAGTCTGTAGTTCTACATCTCATCCAGATTACACCTGTGAGTCTGTAGTCCTGCCTCTCATCCAGATTACAGCTGTGAGTCTGTAGTCCTGCATCTCATCCAGATTACACCTGTGAGTCTGTGTATCCCTACAGTACGTCTCACTGCGAGACCGTGTGGTTTGTTTGCGTGGGTTTGGAGCTATGGCAACTTTCACCCGCATGCCCAGCCATTTGTGTCAGCTGAAGTACAGCTGTAGACTAGATTCCTATCTATATTTATAAGACATACTGTGATACCTTCAGGGGGATGTATTGAGAGTAGCTACTCTTCCATGCCAGAGGCACATGGTCCAGTGTGTAGATGGAGACGGAGATCTGACCCGTCACGGTGCTCTCTGTCTGGTGACACATACACGGACGGAGGAGGAAACGGCTGCCCTCTTGTTTCCTGTTGGCTGTTTGAACCTTACATAACATAATGATCAGAACAAAGAGTTTATTTTAATATAACAACAACAACAACAAAAATAACAATGTTTTAAGTGAAAGGTTGTCCTGTCAATGTAGCCAAAATACATCACCTGGAGGGAGAGTCATTGTAGCAGTAAGATATTTACAGAATGTTTACCTGGAGGGAGAGTCATTGTAGCAGTAATATATTTACAGAATGTTTACCTGGAGGGAGTGTCATTGTAGCAGTAATATATTTACAGAATGTTTACCTGGAGGGAGAGTCATTGTAGCAATGGACGTGCAATATCAAGTGTGCCTATAGGCTAGTTAGCGTGGTCTCAATCACATGATCCATAGCCTATAGCCTAGTGCATGCTGGGAAATGCTCTGAGAAAAGTTATATTTCGAAGATAGCTGCTGGGATGGTGTACAACTAGGGTGCATTACACTGCAACGGATGTTTTAACCCTGAGCCTGGTCTGCTCTTGCTGATCAAGACTTGTCTGTGTGCTGCCTAACCAATAGCTGTGCTGTGTGCTGCCTAACCAATAGCTGTGCTGTGTGCTGTGTGCTGCCTAACCAATAGCTGTGCTGTGTGCTGTGTGCTGCCTAACCAATAGCTGTGCTGTGTGCTGTGTGCTGCCTAACCAATAGCTGTGCTGTGTGCTGTGTGCTGTGTGCTGCCTAACCAATAGCTGTGCTGTGTGTTGTGTGCTGCCTAACCAATAGCTGTGCTGTGTGTTGTGTGCTGCCTAACCAATAGCTGTGCTGTGTGGGCCTATGGTGGCAGTTCAGGAGGAGAGTCAAAAGTTTCTCCGAACTTTTGGGGGCGATTAGGCTATGGGCTATGTTCAGTTCAGTTTGAGAAGGAGAGCACGAAGTTGAAGACACGAGGTCAATTTGAATTGCTTGCTACTACTTTAATTGATTTAATTAAATACAATATGTTTATAGCCCATGATGTTGACGTCACAATAAGCCAGATTCGAGTCATTTACATTGTGGTGCTGAAACCTGAAGCAGTAGCCGTGAACACAATCATTCGGGAAATGGACAGCTCCTGGTGCTGAAAGTAGGCAAATTCGAGTAGGCATTATTCATTTAAACCGTCTTCATTTTAATTAGACTTTACTAACAACAAGAGGGCTTTTTGTTGGAGCCCATTTCTTCCTATTTAATAAATAAGAGGTAGGTCTACCTGTTTGACAGACGACATTAGGCTATAGGCTGCTATATCCATAGATTTTTGTCGGTCAATTCCTCCACCCACCATGCGCTCTTTAAATATTAAATAGCCTACCTCCGTGTCAGTGAAGGGCCGTTAAGTTAAAACTAAGACTAAGAGGGGGTGTGAGAGGGTATGCCTTTGGCCTACTTTTTTATTAAAGAAAATAGCAAAAAGCACAGGACCTTGTTAGCTTAAGATTTGGTTCTTGAACAGATCAGAGCCTTTGATATTGCAGTTTTTAGAAACTGTTCTTTGTCCTGTAATCATTTCATGGCAACGCAGGAAGCCTGCTAGCACACAGGGCTGCAGGCCAAAGGTTGTGTGTTCGACGAGCACCATGGACAAGAGTAGGGGTAGAAAGATGTCCTTTATAGCAAAAGCATTCCATGAATCTATCATCATATTTGCAGTTTTTTTTTTCAAACATTTAATGCGATTATACTTCATTTTGTAATTTTAGCAGAATATGTTTTAATACCACACACATTACTGAAATGACAGGCTGTAACGCTCGTCTTTAGGTGGAAGAGAGGAGGACCAAGGCGCAGCGTGGTGAATGTTCATGATGTCGAATTTTAATTAATTATCCAACTAAACAGAACACTGACAAAATACAAAATAACAAAACGACGTGAACAGACCTGAACTTATGAACATAAAACATGAACGCACGAACAAGTAGGAACAAACAAACGAACGAACGAACGAACGAACGAAACAGTACCATGTGGTGAAACAGACACAGCAACAATCACCCAAACAAACAAACAGTGAGAACAGCCTACCTTAATATGGTTCTCAACCAGAGGAAACGTAAAACACCTGTCCCTGATTGAGAACCATATCAGGCTAGTTGACAACCCTAAACCAAACATAGAAACACATAACATAGAATGCCCACCCAGCTCACGTCCTGACCAACTAAACAATAGTGAACAAAGGAAATAAGGTCAGGAACGTAACACAGGCTAAGAATGGACAGAGAGATAGGCCTATGTGTTCATCTTATCATTTATTTTATCCGATGCCAAATCAGTGTATCTTGTTTGCAACGAAACTGTCCCCAAAATAATAACATTTGAGACGTTGTTAGGAATCTGTGGATGGTACTTTCAGAAGTGATTTCCACCTTTCTACCCCAGACAGAGTAAATCTACTAGTGGCCACTCCTTCATCCGTGGCTTCACCCAATGAGAGAAGGTCACACGTGTTTCCCTAAAAGCTGGTTGGGGTTTAAAAAGCTTCTATTGTACAGAAAGTAAATATTGATATTGACAGAATTTGATTGCTTCCCCAAGCAGAGTCCATTTTGTTTTGTCTCCTTCGGTTATAGAAGGTTGGAGCTCAGCCTCTGAATGTCAAAGAAACGAAGCATTGATATTCCCATATGCATCTGATTCTTTCCCAGGTGTTTTACCACTAGTTTCTAGCATAAAGCGCTGTTAAAGATCACTTTTTTTTTTTTCTTAAAAATCATAAGTTTAAATGGGGTAGGTCTGTGTTTTCTTTGACATTTTCTTGAATAAAAGTTAGAGCGATGGCTTACATTCTCACACCCCTCAATTCGAGTCTTAGTTTTAACTTAACAGCCCTTCACTGACATGGAGGGAGGCTATTTAAAGAGCGCATGGTGGGTGGAGGAATTGACCGACAAAATCTATGCATATAGCAGCCTATAGCCTAATGTAGTCTGTCAAACAGGTAGATCTACCTCTTATTTCTTAAATAGGAGGAAAAACATCTCCCGAGAAATCTCCTGAGTGGCGCATTGGTCTAAGACACTGCATTTCAGTGCAATGGCGTCAAGAGGTGTCACTGCAGTACCTGGTTCCAATCCAGGCTGCGCCACATCTGGTCGTGATTGGGAGTCCCATAGGGCGGCGCACAATTGGCCCAGCGTCGTACGGTGTAGGCCGTCAGTGTAAATAAGAATTCGTTCTTAAATGGCTTGCCTACTTAAATAAAGAGTAAGTAATTTTTTTTTGTCTCCAAAAGAAAGCCCTCTTGTGTCTAACTAAAATGAATACATTTATGCCGACTCCATTTTGCCGACTTTCAGCACCGTGAGCTGTCCATTTCTGACTAATTGTGCCGCAGCTGCTGCTTCAAATTTCAGCACCACCATGTAAGTTATTCGAATCTGGCTTTTTGTGAGTTCAATAACTGATAAAAACATAATGGGCAAGAAACATATTATTTTTAATAAAATCAATTAAAGTAGTAGCAAGCTGTCAGAGTTGACCTCCTGTCCTCCTTCTCATCTTCGCGCTCTCCTTCTCATCTTCGCGCTCTCCTTCTCATCTTCGCGCTCTCCTTCTCATCTTCGCGCTCTCCTTCTCATCTTCGCGCTCTCCTTCTCATCTTCGCGCTCTCCTTCTCATCTTCGCGCTCTCCTTCTCATCTTCGCGCTCTCCTCCTCATCTTCGCGCTCTCCTCCTCATCTTCGCGCTCTCCTTCTCATCTTCGCGCTCTCCTCCTCATCTTCGCGCTCTCCTTCTCATCTTCGCGCTCTCCTTCTCATCTTCGCGCTCTCCTCCTCATCTTCGCGCTCTCCTCATCTTCGCGCTCTCCTCATCTTCGCGCTCTCCTCATCTTCGCGCTCTCCTCATCTTCGCGCTCTCCTCATCTTCGCGCTAGAACATAGTGATGGGTTTTCCAGTAGAACATAGTGATGGGTTTTCCAGTAGAACATAGTGATGGGTTTTCCAGTTTAACATAGTGATGGGTTTTCCAGTAGAACATAGTGATGGGTTTTCCAGTTTAACATAGTGATGGGTTTTCCAGTTTAACATAGCGATGGGTTTTCCAGTTTAACATAGTGATGGGTTTTCCAGTAGAACATAGTGATGGGTTTTCCAGTAGAACATAGTGATGGGTTTTCCAGTAGAACATAGTGATGGGTTTTCCAGTTTAACATAGTGATGGGTTTTCCAGTAGAACATAGTGATGGGTTTTCCAGTAGAACATAGTGATGGGTTTTCCAGTTTAACATAGTGATGGGTTTTCCAGTAGAACATAGTGATGGGTTTTCCAGTTTAACATAGTGATGGGTTTTCCAGTAGAACATAGTGATGGGTTTTCCAGTAGAACATAGTGATGGGTTTTCCAGTAGAACATAGTGATGGGTTTTCCAGTAGAACATAGTGATGGGTTTTCCAGTAGAACATAGTGATGGGTTTTCCAGTAGAACATAGTGATGGGTTTTCCAGTAGAACATAGTGATGGGTTTTCCAGTAGAACATAGTGATGGGTTTTCCAGTAGAACATAGTGATGGGTGTTCCAGTTTAACATAGTGATGGGTTTTCCAGTAGAACATAGTGATGGGTTTTCCAGTAGAACATAGTGATGGGTTTTCCAGTAGAACATAGTGATGGGTTTTCCAGTAGAACATAGTGATGGGTTTTCCAGTAGAACATAGCGATGGGTTTTCCAGTTTAACATAGCGATGGGTTTTCCAGTAGAACATAGGGATGGGTTTTCCAGTAGAACATAGCGATGGGTTTTCCAGTTTAACATAGCGATGGGTTTTCCAGTAGAACATAGCGATGGGTTTTCCAGTAGAACATAGCGATGGGTTTTCCAGTAGAACATAGCGATGGGTTTTCCAGTAGAACATAGCGATGGGTTTTCCAGTTTAACATAGCGATGGGTTTTCCAGTTTAACATAGCGATGGGTTTTCCAGTTTAACATAGCGATGGGTTTTCCAGTAGAACATAGCGATGGGTTTTCCAGTAGAACATAGCGATGGGTTTTCCAGTAGAACATAGCGATGGGTTTTCCAGTAGAACATAGCGATGGGTTTTCCAGTAGAACATAGCGATGGGTTTTCCAGTTTAACATAGCGATGGGTTTTCCAGTAGAACATAGTGATGGGTTTTCCAGTAGAACATAGTGATGGGTTTTCCAGTAGAACATAGCAATGGGTTTTCCAGTTTAACATAGCGATGGGTTTTCCAGTAGAACATAGTGATGGGTTTTCCAGTAGAACATAGTGATGGGTTTTCCAGTTTAACATAGTGATGGGTTTTCCAGTAGAACATAGTGATGGGTTTTCCAGTAGAACATAGTGATGGGTTTTCCAGTAGAACATAGTGATGGGTTTTCCAGTAGAACATAGTGATGGGTTTTCCAGTAGAACATAGTGATGGGTTTTCCAGTAGAACATAGTGATGGGTTTTCCAGTAGAACATAGTGATGGGTTTTCCAGTAGAACATAGTGATGGATTTTCCAGTAGAACATAGTGATGGGTTTTCCAGTAGAACATAGTGATGGGTTTTCCAGTTTAACATAGTGATGGGTTTTCCAGTAGAACATAGCGATGGGTTTTCCAGTTTAACATAGCGATGGGTTTTCCAGTAGAACATAGTGATGGGTTTTCCAGTAGAACATAGCGATGGGTTTTCCAGTTTAACATAGCGATGGGTTTTCCAGTTTAACATAGCGATGGGTTTTCCAGTTTAACATAGCGATGGGTTTTCCAGTAGAACATAGTGATGGGTTTTCCAGTAGAACATAGTGATGGGTTTTCCAGTAGAACATAGTGATGGGTTTTCCAGTAGAACATAGTGATGGGTTTTCCAGTAGAACATAGTGATGGGTTTTCCAGTAGAACATTGCGATGGGTTTTCCAGTAGAACATAGCGATGGGTTTTCCAGTTTAACATAGCGATGGGTTTTCCAGTAGAACATAGCGATGGGTTTTCCAGTAGAACATAGCGATGGGTTTTCCAGTAGAACATAGTGATGGGTTTTCCAGTAGAACATAGTGATGGGTTTTCCAGTTTAACATAGTGATGGGTTTTCCAGTAGAACATAGCGATGGGTTTTCCAGTTTAACATAGCGATGGGTTTTCCAGTTTAACATAGCGATGGGTTTTCCAGTTTAACATAGCGATGGGTTTTCCAGTTTAACATAGTGATGGGTTTTCCAGTAGAACATAGTGATGGGTTTTCCAGTAGAACATAGTGATGGGTTTTCCAGTAGAACATAGTGATGGGTTTTCCAGTAGAACATAGTGATGGGTTTTCCAGTAGAACATAGTGATGGGTTTTCCAGTAGAACATAGTGATGGGTTTTCCAGTAGAACATAGTGATGGGTTTTCCAGTAGAACATAGTGATGGGTTTTCCAGTAGAACATAGTGATGGGTGTTCCAGTGGAACATAGTGATGGGTTTTCCAGTAGAACATAGTGATGGGTTTTCCAGTGGAACATTGTGATGGGTTTTCCAGTGGAACATAGTGATGGGTTTTCCAGTAGAACATAGTGATGGGTTTTCCAGTAGAACATAGTGATGGGTTTTCCAGTAGAACATAGTGATGGGTTTTCCAGTAGAACATAGTGATGGGTGTTCCAGTGGAACATAGTGATGGGTGTTCCAGTAGAACATAGTGATGGGTTTTCCAGTAGAACATAGTGATGGGTTTTCCAGTAGAACATAGTGATGGGTTTTCCAGTAGAACATAGTGTTGGGTTTTCCAGTAGAACATAGTGATGGGTTTTCCAGTATAACAAAGTGATGGGTTTTCCAGTAGAACATAGTGATGGGTTTTCCAGTAGAACAGAGTGATGGGTTTTCCAGTAGAACATAGTGATGGGTTTTCCAGTTTAACATAGCGATGGGTTTTCCAGTTTAACATAGCGATGGGTTTTCCAGTTTAACATAGCGATGGGTTTTCCAGTTTAACATAGTGATGGGTTTTCCAGTAGAACATAGTGATGGGTTTTCCAGTAGAACATAGTGATGGGTTTTCCAGTAGAACATAGTGATGGGTTTTCCAGTAGAACATAGTGATGGGTTTTCCAGTAGAACATAGTGATGGGTTTTCCAGTAGAACATAGTGATGGGTTTTCCAATAGAACATAGTGATGGGTTTTCCAGTAGAACATAGTGATGGGTTTTCCAGTAGAACATAGTGATGGGTGTTCCAGTGGAACATAGTGATGGGTTTTCCAGTAGAACATAGTGATGGGTTTTCCAGTGGAACATTGTGATGGGTTTTCCAGTGGAACATAGTGATGGGTTTTCCAGTAGAACATAGTGATGGGTTTTCCAGTAGAACATAGTGATGGGTTTTCCAGTAGAACATAGTGATGGGTTTTCCAGTAGAACATAGTGATGGGTGTTCCAGTGGAACATAGTGATGGGTGTTCCAGTAGAACATAGTGATGGGTTTTCCAGTAGAACATAGTGATGGGTTTTCCAGTAGAACATAGTGATGGGTTTTCCAGTAGAACATAGTGTTGGGTTTTCCAGTAGAACATAGTGATGGGTTTTCCAGTATAACAAAGTGATGGGTTTTCCAGTAGAACATAGTGATGGGTTTTCCAGTAGAACAGAGTGATGGGTTTTCCAGTAGAACATAGTGATGGGTTTTCCAGTAGAACATAGTGATGGGTTTTCCAGTAGAACATAGTGATGGGTTTTCCAGTAGAACATAGTGATGGGTTTTCCAGTAGAACATAGTGATGGGTTTTCCAGTGGAACATAGTGATGGGTGTTCCAGGGGAACATAGTGATGGGTTTTCCAGTAGAACATAGTGATGGGTTTTCCAGTAGAACATAGTGATGGGTTTTCCAGTAGAACATAGTGATGGGTGTTCCAGTAGAACATAGTGATGGGTTTTCCAGTAGAACATAGTGATGGGTTTTCCAGTAGAACATAGTGATGGGTGTTCCAGTAGAACATAGTGATGGGTTTTCCAGTAGAACATAGTGATGGTGTTCCAGTGGAACATAGTGATGGGTTTTCCAGTGGAACATAGTGATGGGTGTTCCAGTGGAACATAGTGATGGGTTTTCCAGTGGAACATAGTGATGGGTTTTCCAGTGGAACATAGTGATGGGTTTTCCAGTGGAACATAGTGATGGGTTTTCCAGTAGAACATAGTGATGGGTTTTCCAGTAGAACATAGTGATGGGTTTTCCAGTAGAACATAGTGATGGGTGTTCCAGTGGAACATAGTGATGGTTTTTCCAGTGGAACATAGTGATGGGTTTTCCAGTAGAACATAGTGATGGGTTTTCCAGTAGAACATAGTGATGGGTTTTCCAGTAGAACATAGTGATGGGTTTTCCAGTAGAACATAGTGATGGGTTTTCCAGTATAACATAGCGATGGGTTTTCCAGTAGAACATAGTGATGGGTTTTCCAGTAGAACATAGTGATGGGTTTTCCAGTAGAACATAGTGATGGGTTTTCCAGTAGAACATAGTGATGGGTTTTCCAGTAGAACATAGTGATGGGTTTTCCAGTAGAACATAGTGATGGGTGTTCCAGTGGAACATAGTGATGGGTTTTCCAGTAGAACATAGTGATGGGTTTTCCAGTAGAACATAGTGATGGGTTTTCCAGTAGAACATAGTGATGGGTTTTCCAGTAGAACATAGTGATGGGTTTTCCAGTAGAACATAGTGATGGGTTTTCCAGTTTAACATAGTGATGGGTTTTCCAGTAGAACATAGTGATGGGTTTTCCAGTAGAACATAGTGATGGGTTTTCCAGTTTAACATAGCGATGGGTTTTCCAGTAGAACATAGCGATGGGTTTTCCAGTTTAACATAGCGATGGGTTTTCCAGTAGAACATAGCGATGGGTTTTCCAGTAGAACATAGTGATGGGTTTTCCAGTTTAACATAGTAATGTGTTTTCCAGTAGAACATAGCGATGGGTTTTCCAGTTTAACATAGCGATGGGTTTTCCAGTAGAACATAGCGATGGGTTTTCCAGTAGAACATAGCGATGGGTTTTCCAGTTTAACATAGCGATGGGTTTTCCAGTTTAACATAGCGATGGGTTTTCCAGTTTAACATAGCGATGGGTTTTCCAGTTTAACATAGCGATGGGTTTTCCAGTAGAACATAGTGATGGGTTTTCCAGTAGAACATAGTGATGGGTTTTCCAGTAGAACATAGTGATGGGTTTTCCAGTAGAACATAGTGATGGGTGTTCCAGTGGAACATAGTGATGGGTTTTCCAGTGGAACATAGTGATGGGTGTTCCAGTGGAACATAGTGATGGGTTTTCCAGTGGAACATAGTGATGGGTTTTCCAGTGGAACATAGTGATGGGTTTTCCAGTGGAACATAGTGATGGGTTTTCCAGTAGAGCATAGTGATGGGTTTTCCAGTAGAACATAGTGATGGGTTTTCCAGTTTAACATAGTGATGGGTTTTCCAGTTTAACATAGTGATGGGTTTTCCAGTGGAACATAGTGATGGGTTTTCCAGTACAACATAGTGATGGGTTTTCCAGTAGAACATAGTGATGGGTTTTCCAGTAGAACATAGTGATGGGTTTTCCAGTAGAACATAGTGATGGGTGTTCCAGTAGAACATAGTGATGGGTTTTCCAGTTTAACATAGTGATGGGTTTTCCAGTAGAACATAGTGATGGGTTTTCCAGTAGAACATAGTGATGGGTTTTCCAGTAGAACATAGTGATGGGTTTTCCAGTAGAACATAGTGATGGGTTTTCCAGTAGAACATAGTGATGGGTTTTCCAGTAGAACATAGCGATGGGTTTTCCAGTAGAACATAGTGATGGGTTTTCCAGTTTAACATAGTGATGGGTTTTCCAGTAGAACATAGTGATGGGTTTTCCAGTAGAACATAGTGATGGGTGTTCCAGTGGAACATAGTGATGGGTTTTCCAGTACAACATAGTGATGGGTTTTCCAGTAGAACATAGTGATGGGTTTTCCAGTAGAACATAGTGATGGGTTTTCCAGTAGAACATAGTGATGGGTGTTCCAGTAGAACATAGTGATGGGTTTTCCAGTTTAACATAGTGATGGGTTTTCCAGTAGAACATAGTGATGGGTTTTCCAGTAGAACATAGTGATGGGTTTTCCAGTAGAACATAGTGATTGGTTTTCCAGTAGAACATAGTGATGGGTTTTCCAGTAGAACATAGTGATGGGTTTTCCAGTAGAACATAGCGATGGGTTTTCCAGTAGAACATAGTGATGGGTTTTCCAGTTTAACATAGTGATGGGTTTTCCAGTAGAACATAGTGATGGGTTTTCCAGTTTAACATAGTGATGGGTTTTCCAGTAGAACATAGTGATGGGTTTTCCAGTTTAACATAGTGATGGGTTTTCCAGTAGAACATAGTGATGGGTTTTCCAGTAGAACATATTGATGGATTTTCCAGTAGAACATAGTGATGGGTTTTCCAGTATAACATAGTGATGGGTTTTCCAGTAGAACATAGTGATGGGTTTTCCAGTAGAACATAGTGATGGGTTTTCCAGTAGAACATAGTGATGGGTTTTCCAGTAGAACATAGTGATGGGTTTTCCAGTAGAACATAGTGATGGGTTTTCCAGTAGAACATAGTGATGGGTGTTCCAGTGGAACATAGTGATGGGTTTTCCAGTAGAACATAGTGATGGGTTTTCCAGTAGAACATAGTGATGGGTTTTCCAGTAGAACATAGTGATGGGTTTTCCAGTAGAACATAGTGATGGGTTTTCCAGTAGAACATAGTGATGGGTTTTCCAGTTTAACATAGTGATGGGTTTTCCAGTAGAACATAGTGATGGGTTTTCCAGTAGAACATAGTGATGGGTTTTCCAGTTTAACATAGCGATGGGTTTTCCAGTAGAACATAGCGATGGGTTTTCCAGTTTAACATAGCGATGGGTTTTCCAGTAGAACATAGCGATGGGTTTTCCAGTAGAACATAGTGATGGGTTTTCCAGTTTAACATAGTGATGGGTTTTCCAGTAGAACATAGCGATGGGTTTTCCAGTTTAACATAGCGATGGGTTTTCCAGTAGAACATAGCGATGGGTTTTCCAGTAGAACATAGCGATGGGTTTTCCAGTTTAACATAGCGATGGGTTTTCCAGTTTAACATAGCGATGGGTTTTCCAGTTTAACATAGCGATGGGTTTTCCAGTTTAACATAGCGATGGGTTTTCCAGTAGAACATAGTGATGGGTTTTCCAGTAGAACATAGTGATGGGTTTTCCAGTAGAACATAGTGATGGGTTTTCCAGTAGAACATAGTGATGGGTGTTCCAGTGGAACATAGTGATGGGTTTTCCAGTGGAACATAGTGATGGGTGTTCCAGTGGAACATAGTGATGGGTTTTCCAGTGGAACATAGTGATGGGTTTTCCAGTGGAACATAGTGATGGGTTTTCCAGTGGAACATAGTGATGGGTTTTCCAGTAGAACATAGTGATGGGTTTTCCAGTAGAACATAGTGATGGGTTTTCCAGTAGAACATAGTGATGGGTGTTCCAGTGGAACATAGTGATGGGTTTTCCAGTGGAACATAAGGATGGGTTTTCCAGTAGAACATAGTGATGGGTTTTCCAGTAGAACATAGTGATTGGTTTTCCAGTAGAACATAGTGATGGGTTTTCCAGTTTAACATAGTGATGGGTTTTCCAGTAGAACATAGTGATGGGTTTTCCAGTAGAACATAGCGATGGGTTTTCCAGTAGAACATAGCGATGGGTTTTCCAGTAGAACATAGTGATGGGTTTTCCAGTTTAACATAGTGATGGGTTTTCCAGTAGAACATAGTGATGGGTTTTCCAGTTTAACATAGTGATGGGTTTTCCAGTAGAACATAGTGATGTTTTTTCCAGTAGAACATAGTGATGGTTTTTCCAGTAGAACATAGTGATGGGTTTTCCAGTAGAACATAGTGATGGGTTTTCCAGTAGAACATAGTGATGGGTTTTCCAGTAGAACATAGTGATGGGTTTTCCAGTAGAACATAGTGATGGGTTTTCCAGTAGAACATAGTGATGGGTTTTCCAGTTTAACATAGTGATGGGTTTTCCAGTTTAACATAGTGATGGGTTTTCCAGTTTAACATAGTGATGGGTTTTCCAGTAGAACATAGTGATGGGTTTTCCAGTAGAACATAGTGATGGGTTTTCCAGTAGAACATAGTGATGGGTTTTCCAGTAGAACATAGTGATGGGTTTTCCAGTAGAACATAGCGATGGGTTTTCCAGTAGAACATAGTGATGGGTTTTCCAGTTTAACATAGTGATGGGTTTTCCAGTAGAACATAGTGATGGGTTTTCCAGTTTAACATAGTGATGGGTTTTCCAGTAGAACATAGTGATGTTTTTTCCAGTAGAACATAGTGATGGTTTTTCCAGTAGAACATAGTGATGGGTTTTCCAGTAGAACATAGTGATGGGTTTTCCAGTAGAACATAGTGATGGGTTTTCCAGTAGAACATAGTGATGGGTTTTCCAGTAGAACATAGTGATGGGTTTTCCAGTAGAACATAGTGATGGGTTTTCCAGTTTAACATAGTGATGGGTTTTCCAGTTTAACATAGTGATGGGTTTTCCAGTTTAACATAGTGATGGGTTTTCCAGTAGAACATAGTGATGGGTTTTCCAGTAGAACATAGTGATGGGTTTTCCAGTAGAACATAGTGATGGGTTTTCCAGTAGAACATAGTGATGGGTTTTCCAGTAGAACATAGTGATGGGTTTTCCAGTAGAACATAGTGATGGGTGTTCCAGTGGAACATAGTGATGGGTTTTCCAGTACAACATAGTGATGGGTTTTCCAGTAGAACATAGTGATGGGTTTTCCAGTAGAACATAGTGATGGGTTTTCCAGTAGAACATAGTGATGGGTGTTCCAGTAGAACATAGTGATGGGTTTTCCAGTTTAACATAGTGATGGGTTTTCCAGTAGAACATAGTGATGGGTTTTCCAGTAGAACATAGTGATGGGTGTTCCAGTGGAACATAGTGATGGGTTTTCCAGTACAACATAGTGATGGGTTTTCCAGTAGAACATAGTGATGGGTTTTCCAGTAGAACATAGTGATGGGTTTTCCAGTAGAACATAGTGATGGGTGTTCCAGTAGAACATAGTGATGGGTTTTCCAGTAGAACATAGTGATGGGTTTTCCAGTAGAACATAGTGATGGGTTTTCCAGTAGAACATAGTGATGGGTTTTCCAGTAGAACATAGCGATGGGTTTTCCAGTAGAACATAGTGATGGGTTTTCCAGTTTAACATAGTGATGGGTTTTCCAGTAGAACATAGTGATGGGTTTTCCAGTTTAACATAGTGATGGGTTTTCCAGTAGAACATAGTGATGGGTTTTCCAGTTTAACATAGTGATGGGTTTTCCAGTAGAACATAGTGATGGGTTTTCCAGTAGAACATATTGATGGATTTTCCAGTAGAACATAGTGATGGGTTTTCCAGTTTAACATAGTGATGGGTTTTCCAGTTTAACATAGTGATGGGTTTTCCAGTAGAACATAGTGATGGGTTTTCCAGTTTAACATAGTGATGGGTTTTCCAGTAGAACATAGTGATGGGTTTTCCAGTTTAACATAGTGATGGGTTTTCCAGTAGAACATAGTGATGGGTTTTCCAGTTTAACATAGTGATGGGTTTTCCAGTAGAACATAGTGATGGGTTTTCCAGTTTAACATAGTGATGGGTTTTCCAGTAGAACATAGTGATGGGTTTTCCAGTTTAACATAGTGATGGGTTTTCCAGTTTAACATAGTGATGGGTTTTCCAGTAGAACATAGTGATGGGTTTTCCAGTAGAACATAGTGATGGGTTTTCCAGTTTAACATAGTGATGGGTTTTCCAGTAGAACATAGTGATGGGTTTTCCAGTAGAACATAGTGATGGGTTTTCCAGTAGAACATAGTGATGGGTTTTCCAGTAGAACATAGTGATGGGTTTTCCAGTAGAACATAGTGATGGGTTTTCCAGTAGAACATAGTGATGGGTTTTCCAGTAGAACATAGTGATGGGTTTTCCAGTAGAACATAGTGATGGGTTTTCCAGTAGAACATAGTGATGGGTTTTCCAGTAGAACATAGTGATGGGTTTTCCAGTAGAACATAGTGATGGGTTTTCCAGTAGAACATAGTGATGGGTTTTCCAGTAGAACATAGTGATGGGTTTTCCAGTAGAACATAGTGATGGGTTTTCCAGTAGAACATAGTGATGGGTGTTCCAGTGGAACATAGTGATGGGTTTTCCAGTACAACATAGTGATGGGTTTTCCAGTAGAACATAGTGATGGGTTTTCCAGTAGAACATAGTGATGGGTGTTCCAGTAGAACATAGTGATGGGTTTTCCAGTTTAACATAGTGATGGGTTTTCCAGTAGAACATAGTGATGGGTTTTCCAGTAGAACATAGTGATGGGTTTTCCAGTAGAACATAGTGATGGGTTTTCCAGTAGAACATAGTGATGGGTTTTCCAGTAGAACATAGTGATGGGTTTTCCAGTAGAACATAGCGATGGGTTTTCCAGTAGAACATAGTGATGGGTTTTCCAGTTTAACATAGTGATGGGTTTTCCAGTAGAACATAGTGATGGGTGTTCCAGTGGAACATAGTGATGTGTGTTCCAGTGGAACATAGTGATGGGTTTTCCAGTACAACATAGTGATGGGTTTTCCAGTAGAACATAGTGATGGGTTTTCCAGTAGAACATAGTGATGGGTTTTCCAGTAGAACATAGTGATGGGTGTTCCAGTAGAACATAGTGATGGGTTTTCCAGTTTAACATAGTGATGGGTTTTCCAGTAGAACATAGTGATGGGTTTTCCAGTAGAACATAGTGATGGGTTTTCCAGTAGAACATAGTGATGGGTTTTCCAGTAGAACATAGTGATGGGTTTTCCAGTAGAACATAGTGATGGTTTTTCCAGTAGAACATAGCGATGGGTTTTCCAGTAGAACATAGTGATGGGTTTTCCAGTTTAACATAGTGATGGGTTTTCCAGTAGAACATAGTGATGGGTTTTCCAGTTTAACATAGTGATGGGTTTTCCAGTAGAACATAGTGATGGGTTTTCCAGTTTAACATAGTGATGGGTTTTCCAGTAGAACATAGTGATGGGTTTTCCAGTAGAACATATTGATGGATTTTCCAGTAGAACATAGTGATGGGTTTTCCAGTTTAACATAGTGATGGGTTTTCCAGTTTAACATAGTGATGGGTTTTCCAGTAGAACATAGTGATGGGTTTTCCAGTTTAACATAGTGATGGGTTTTCCAGTAGAACATAGTGATGGGTTTTCCAGTTTAACATAGTGATGGGTTTTCCAGTAGAACATAGTGATGGGTTTTCCAGTTTAACATAGTGATGGGTTTTCCAGTAGAACATAGTGATGGGTTTTCCAGTAGAACATAGTGATGGGTTTTCCAGTAGAACATAGTGATGGTGTAAAGGCTGTCGCTTTCCTCATCCTCGGAAGAGGTGAGGAGAGAAGGATCTTCAGACCAATATGCGGAGTCAGGGAAATATGCCATCTTTTTATTTAATACGAAAACTGATGACACGAAAACAAACACTTTAACAAACTACAAAATAAGAAAACGACGTACACGCAACCTGAACATAAACTTACATGGACAAACGTAAACTCACGAACAGGAACGGACATCGAAACATACGAACAGCCAAACAGCTCCAAAAGTGAATACATCTAACATAACGAAGACATCACAGGAGACAATCACCCACAAACAAACAGTGAGAATGCCCTACCTAAATATGACTCTTGATTAGAGGAAAATGCAAACCACCTGCCTCTAATCAAGAGCCATACCAGGCAAACCGAAACCAACATAGAAACAGATAACATAGACTGCCCACCCAAAACACATGCCCTGACCAAAAACACATAAAAACTAACATAAATAGGTCAGGACTGTTACAGTACCCCCCCCCCCAAGGTGCGAACGCCGGGCGCACCAGCACAAAGTCCAGGGGAGGGTCCGGGTGGGCAGTTGACCACGGTGGTGGTTCCGGTTCAGGACGCTGTCCCCGCACCACCATAGTCACTCCCCTCTTCTTTCTACCCCTTCTACTGACCACCCTAACACTACCTTCCCCTAAATAAACAGCTAGCACCGGGACAAAGGGCAGCACCGGGACAAGGGGTAGCACCGGGACAAGGGGCAGCACCAGAACAAGGGGCAGCACCAGGATAAGGACCATCACTGGAATAAGGGGCAGCACCGGGACAAGGGGCAGCACCGGGACAAGGGGCAGCACCGGGACAAGGGGCAGCACCGGGACAAGGGGCAGCACCGGGACAAGGGGCAGCACCGGGACAAGGGGCAGCACCGGGACAAGGGGCAGCACCGGGACAAGGGGCAGCACCGGGACAAGGGGCAACACCGGGACAAGGGGCAGATCCCGGCTGAAGGACTCTGGCAGGTCCTGTTTGGACGGCTCTGGCAGGTCCATGCAGGCTGACGGCTCTCGACGCTCATGGCAGACTGACGGCTCTCTACGCTCATGGCAGGCTGACGGCTCTCGACGCTCATGGCAGGCTGACGGCTCTCTACGCTCATGGCAGGCTGACGGCTCTCGACGCTCATGGCAGGCTGACGGCTCTCGACGCTCATGGCTCTCTGACGGCTCTGGCTGCTCATGGCTCTCTGACGGCTCTGGCTGCTCATGGCTCTCTGACGGCTCTGGCTGCTCATGGCTCTCTGACGGCTCTGGCTGCTCATGGCTCTCTGACGGCTCTGGCTGCTCATGGCTCTCTGACGGCTCTGGCTGCTCATGGCTCTCTGACGGCTCTGGCTGCTCATGGCTCTCTGACGGCTCTGGCTGCTCATGGCTCTCTGGCGGCTCTGGCAGATCCTGTCTGGTTGGCGGCTCTGGCAGATCCTGTCTGGTTGGCGGCTCTGGCAGATCCTGTCTGGTTTGCGGCTCTGGCAGATCCTGTCTGGTTGGCGGCTCTGGCAGATCCTGTCTGGCGGGCGGCTCTAGCGGCTCCTGTCTGGCTGACGGCTCTAGCGGCTCCTGTCTGGCGGATGGCTCTGTAGGCTCATGGCAGACGGGCGGCTTTGCAGGCTCATGGCAGACGGGCGGCTTTGCAGGCTCCTGGCAGACGGATGGCTCAGATGGCGCTGGGGAGACGGATGGCTCAGATGGCGCTGGGGAGACGGATGGCTCAGATGGCGCTGGAAAGACGGATGGCTCAGATGGCGCTGGGGAGACGGATGGCTCTGGCCGTATACGGCGCACTGTAGACCTGGTGCCTGGTGCCGGAACTGGAGGCACCGGGCTAATGATAAGCACCTTCCTACTAGTGCGTGGAGCAGGGACAGGGCACACTGAACTCTCAAAGCGTACTCTATACCTGGTGCGTGGTACCGGCACTGGTGGCACCTGGCTGAGGGCACGCACCTCAGGACTAGTACGGGGAGAAGTGACAGTGTGTACAGGACTTAGGAGACGCACAGGTGGCTTAGTGCGTGGGGCCGGAACTGGAGGCACTGAACTGGATACACGCACTATAGGGAGAGTGCGTGGAGGAGGAACAGGGCTCTGGAAATGCACTGGTAGCCTAGTGCGTAATGTAGGCACTGTAGGTACTAGGCTGGGGCGGGGAGGTGGCGCCGGAAATACCGGACCGTGCAGGCGTACTGGCTCTCTTGAGCATTGAGCCTGCCCAACCTTACCTGGTTGAATGCTCCCGGTCGCCCGCCCAGTACGGGGAGGTGGAATAACCCGCACCGGGCTGTGTAGGCGAACCGGGGAAACCATGCGTAAGGCAGGTGCCATGTATGCCGGCCCGAGGAGACGCACTGGAGACCAGACGCGTTGAGCCGGCCTCATGACACCTGGCTCAATGCCCAATCTAGCCCTACCAGTGCGGGGAGGTGGAATAACCCGCACCGGGCTATGCACACGTACAGGAGACACCGTGCGCTCTACTGCGTAACACGGTGTCTGCCCGTACTCCCGCTCTCCACGGTTAGCCTGGGAAGTGGGCGCAGGTCTCCTACCTGCCCTTGGCCCACTACCCTTTAGCCCCCCCCCCAAGAAATTTTTGGGAGTTACTCACGGGCTTTTCGGGCTTCCGTGCAAGACGTGTCCCCTCATAATTCCGGTTTCGAGCTTGATTCTCCGGCTTCCATCCACGTCTCCTAGCTGCCTCCTTAAACCACCGCTCCTGGGCTGTGGCTGCCTCACTCTTCTCACGAGAGCAGCGATGTTCTCCAGTTTGCGCCCAGGGTCCTCTACCAGACAGGATCTCCTCCCAAGTCCAAAAGTCCTTGTTGCTCCGTCGAGCATTCCCATACCGCTTGGTCTCTGTATTTTGGTGGGTGATTCTGTAAAGGCTGTCGCTTTCCTCATCCTCGGAAGAGGTGAGGAGAGAAGGATCTTCAGACCAATATGCGGAGTCAGGGAAATATGCCATCTTTTTATTTAATACGAAAACTGATGACACGAAAACAAACACTTTAACAAACTACAAAATAAGAAAACGACGTACACGCAACCTGAACATAAACTTACATGGACAAACGTAAACTCACGAACAGGAACGGACATCGAAACATACGAACAGCCAAACAGCTCCAAAAGTGAATACATCTAACATAACGAAGACATCACAGGAGACAATCACCCACAAACAAACAGTGAGAATGCCCTACCTAAATATGACTCTTGATTAGAGGAAAATGCAAACCACCTGCCTCTAATCAAGAGCCATACCAGGCAAACCGAAACCAACATAGAAACAGATAACATAGACTGCCCACCCAAAACACATGCCCTGACCAAAAACACATAAAAACTAACATAAATAGGTCAGGACTGTTACAGATGGGTTTTCCAGTTTAACATAGTGATGGGTTTTCCAGTTTAACATAGTGATGGGTTTTCCAGTAGAACATAGTGATGGGTTTTCCAGTAGAACATAGTGATGGGTTTTCCAGTACAACATAGTGATGGGTTTTCCAGTAGAACATAGTGATGGGTTTTCCAGTAGAACATAGTGATGGGTTTTCCAGTAGAACATAGTGATGGGTTTTCCAGTAGAACATAGTGATGGGTTTTCCAGTAGAACATAGTGATGGGTTTTCCAGTAGAACATAGTGATGGGTTTTCCAGTAGAACATAGTGATGGGTTTTCCAGTAGAACATAGTGATGGGTTTTCCAGTAGAACATAGTGATGGGTTTTCCAGTAGAACATAGTGATGGGTTTTCCAGTAGAACATAGTGATGGGTTTTCCAGTAGAACATAGTGATGGGTTTTCCAGTAGAACATAGTGATGGGTTTTCCAGTAGAACATAGTGATGGGTTTTCCAGTAGAACATAGTGATGGGTTTTCCAGTAGAACATAGTGATGGGTTTTCCAGTAGAACATAGTGATGGGTTTTCCAGTAGAACATAGTGATGGGTTTTCCAGTAGAACATAGTGATGGGTTTTCCAGTAGAACATAGTGATGGGTTTTCCAGTAGAACATAGTGATGGGTTTTCCAGTAGAACATAGTGATGGGTTTTCCAGTAGAACATAGTGATGGGTTTTCCAGTAGAACATAGTGATGGGTTTTCCAGTAGAACATAGTGATGGGTTTTCCAGTAGAACATAGTGATGGGTTTTCCAGTAGAACATAGTGATGGGTTTTCCAGTAGAACATAGTGATGGGTTTTCCAGTAGAACATAGTGATGGGTTTTCCAGTAGAACATAGTGATGGGTTTTCCAGTAGAACATAGTGATGGGTTTTCCAGTAGAACATAGTGATGGGTTTTCCAGTAGAACATAGTGATGGGTTTTCCAGTAGAACATAGTGATGGGTTTTCCAGTAGAACATAGTGATGGGTTTTCCAGTAGAACATAGTGATGGGTTTTCCAGTAGAACATAGTGATGGGTTTTCCAGTAGAACATAGTGATGGGTTTTCCAGTAGAACATAGTGATGGGTTTTCCAGTAGAACATAGTGATGGGTTTTCCAGTAGAACATAGTGATGGGTTTTCCAGTAGAACATAGTGATGGGTTTTCCAGTAGAACATAGTGATGGGTTTTCCAGTAGAACATAGTGATGGGTTTTCCAGTAGAACATAGTGATGGGTTTTCCAGTAGAACATAGTGATGGGTTTTCCAGTAGAACATAGTGATGGGTTTTCCAGTAGAACATAGTGATGGGTTTTCCAGTAGAACATAGTGATGGGTTTTCCAGTAGAACATAGTGATGGGTTTTCCAGTAGAACATAGTGATGGGTTTTCCAGTAGAACATAGTGATGGGTTTTCCAGTAGAACATAGTGATGGGTTTTCCAGTAGAACATAGTGATGGGTTTTCCAGTAGAACATAGTGATGGGTTTTCCAGTAGAACATAGTGATGGGTTTTCCAGTAGAACATAGTGATGGGTTTTCCAGTAGAACATAGTGATGGGTTTTCCAGTAGAACATAGTGATGGATTTTCCAGTACAACATAGTGATGGGTTTTCAGTAGAACATAGTGATGGGTTTTCCAGTATAACATAGTGATGGGTTTTCCAGTAGAACATAGTGATGGGTTTTCCAGTACAACATAGTGATGGGTTTTCCAGTAGAACATAGTGATGGGTTTTCCAGTAGAACATGGTGATGGTTTGTCAGTAGAACATAGTGATGGGTTGTCAGTAGAACATAGTGATGGGTTGTCAGTAGAACATAGTGATGGGTTGTCAGTAGAACATAGTGATGGGTTGTCAGTAGAACATAGTGGCCATGTCTCAAACCATATAGATGTTATGAGTTCTTTCACCTTATTTAATCCACACCTTCCCATCCTCCCATTAATACTGCTGCATTATGGGGCTGGATTAGAGGCAGACCACCTCAGGCTTCTTGGCTGGATATAAGAGATGTATACTGAGATAGGACATCTCCTTAAGCAGCCGAGAGAGAGAGAGAGAGAGAGAGAGGGGGGGGGGGGGGAGAGGGGTGAGAGAGAGAGAGAGAGAGAGAGAGAGAGAGAGAGAGAGAGAGAGAGAGGAGAGAGAGAGAGAGAGAGAGAGAGAGAGAGAGAGAGAGAGAGAGAGAGAGAGAGAGAGAGAGAGAGGACTACAGCATCACCTAGATCTTCTGCACAGATTCTGCCAGTCCTGTGCCCTGACAGTAAATCTCAGTAAGACCAAAATAATGGTGTTCCAAAAAAGGTCCAGTCGCCAGGACCACAAATACAAATTCCATCTAGACACCGTTGCCCTACAGCACACAAAAAGCTATACATACCTTGGCCTAAACATCAGCGCCACAGGTAACTTCCACAAAGCTGTGAACGATCTGAGAGACAAGGCAAGAAGGGCCTTCTATGCCATCAAAAGGAACATAAAATTTGACATCCCAATTAGGGTCTGGCTAAAAATACTTGAATCAGTCATAGAGCCCATTGCCCTTTATGGTTGTGAGGTCTGGAGTCCGCTCACCAACCAAGATTTCACAAAATGGGACAAACACCAAATTGAGACTCTGCATGCAGAATTCTGCAAAAATATCCTCCGTGTACAACGTAGAACACCAAATAATGCATGCAGAGCAGAATTAGGCCGATACCCACTAATTATCAAAATCCGAAAAAGAGCTGTTCAATTCTACAACCACCTAAAAGGAAGTGATTCCCAAACCTTCCATAACAAAGCCATCACCTACAGAGAGATGAACCTGGAGTAGAGTCCCCTAAGCAAGCTGGTCCTGGGGCTCTGCTCACAAACACAAACAGACCCCACAGAGCCCCAGGACAGCAACACAATTAGACCAAAACAAATCATGAGAAAACAAAAAGAGAATTACTTGACACATTGGAAAGAATTTAACAAAAAAACAGAGCAAACTAGAATGCTATTTGGCCCTAAACCGAGAGTACACAGTGGCAGAATACCTGACCACTGTGACTGACCCAAACTTAAGGAAAGCTTTGACTATGTACAGACTCAGTGAGCATAGCCTTGCCATTGAGAAAGGTCGCCGTAGGCAGACCTGGCTCTCAAGAGAAGACAGGCTATGTACACACTGTGCACAAGATGAGGTGGAAACTGAGCTGCACTTCCTAACCTCCTGCCAGATGTAGGACCATATTAGAGACACATATTTCCCTGAGATTACACAGATCCACAAATAATTTGAAAACAAACCCGATTTTGATAAACTCCCATATCTACTGGGTGAAATACCACAGTGTGAGATCACAGCAGCAAGATTTGTGACCTGTTGTCACAACAAAAGGACAACCAGTGAAGAACAAACACCATTGTAAATACAACCCATATTTATGTTTATTTATTTTCCCTTTTGTAATTGAACCATTTGTACATTGTTACAACACTGTATATATACATAATATGACATGTCTCTGACAAACTGATCCCAGACTACATCCAACAGTCAGTTCTCTGTCTCTGACAAACTGATCCCAAACTACATCCAGCAGTCAGTTCTCTGTCTCTGACAAACTGATCCCAAACTACATCCAACAGTCAGTTCTCTGTGTCTGACAAACTGATCCCAGACTACATCCAACAGTCAGTTCTCTGTCTCTGACAAACTGATCCCAGACTACATCCAACAGTCAGTTCTCTGTCTCTGACAAACTGATCCCAGACTACATCCAACAGTCAGTTCTCTGTCTCTGACAAACTGATCCCAGACTACATCCAGTCAGTTCTCTGTTCCTGACAAACTGATCCCAGACTACATCCAGTCAGTTCTCTGTCTCTGACAAACTGATCCCAGACTACATCCAGTCAGTTCTCTGTCTCTGACAAACTGATCCCAGACTACATCCAGTCAGTTCTCTGTTCCTGACAAACTGATCCCAGACTACATCCAACAGTCAGTTCTCTGTGTCTGACAAACTGATCCCAGACTACATCCAACAGTCAGTTCTCTGTCTCTGACAAACTGATCCCAGACTACATCCAACAGTCAGTTCTCTGTCTCTGACAAACTGATCCCAGACTACATCCAGTCAGTTCTCTGTCTCTGACAAACTGATCGCAGACTACATCCAACAGTCAGTTCTCTGTCTCTGACAAACTGATCCCAGACTACATCCAACAGTCAGTTCTCTGTCTCTGACAAACTGATCCCAGACTATATCCAACAGCCAGTTCTCTGTCTCTGACAAACTGATCCCAGACTCATCCAGTCAGCAGTCAGTTCTCTGTCTCTGACAAACTGATCCCAGACTACATCCAGTCAGCAGTCAGTTCTCTGTCTCTGACAAACTGATCCCAAACTACATCCAGTCAGCAGTCAGTTCTCTGTCTCTGACAAACTGATCCCAGACTACATCCAGTCAGCAGTCAGTTCTCTGTCTCTGACAAACTGATCCCAGACTACATCCAGTCAGCAGTCAGTTCTCTGTCCCTGACAAACTGATCCCAGACTACATCCAGCAGTCAGTTCTCTGTCTCTGACAAACTGATCCCAGACTACATCCAACAGTCAGTTCTCTGTCTCTGACAAACTGATCCCAGACTACATCCAGCAGTCAGTTCTCTGTCTCTGACAAACTGATCCCAGACTACATCCAGCAGTCAGTTCTCTGTCTCTGACAAACTGATCCCAGACTACATCCAGTCAGCAGTCAGTTCTCTGTCTCTGACAAACTGATCCCAAACTACATCCAGCAGTCAGTTCTCTGGTTGACCAGACATTATGTTTCTGGAGTTATGACTGACTGGTTATGACTGACTGGTTATGACTGACTGGTTGTGACTGACTGGTTGTGACTGACTGGTTATGACTGACTGGTTATGACTGACTGGTATTGACTGAATGAATGACTGCGTTCCCAATGCACCATCTGTGAAGCAGTTTCACAAGCTTGGCAGAAGTCCCTTTGAAAGAGACAGTACTAGCTGTAGGCCTGTATGTGTTCAGTCTCACAAAAAGTCCAAGGTTGCCCTCATCTTTACCTGAAGGAAACATTGATGCTCCACTGTTGATTTTCAGTTAGAGAAGTTCTCCCTGTTTTAACACATGAATGCACTGACACACATCACATTACACACACACACACACACACACACACACACACACACACACACACACACACACACACACACACACACACACACACACACACACACACACACACACACACACACACACACACACACACACACACACACACACACACACACACACCTCTCTGGCTCTTTCTCTCGCTCTCTGTCTCTCAATCTCGCTCTCTGTCTCTCGCCCCCCCCCCCCCTGACATACACTTCTGTCAGTGTCATAATAGGCTATAACGGGTTTAACTATAGAGGTAACAATGAGAGAGGGAGAGAGGGAGAGAGGGAGAGAGAGGGAGAGAGAGGGAGAGAGAGAGAGGAGAGAGAGAGAGTAGAGAGTAGAGAGAGATGCAGAGAGCAGAGAGGGAGAGAGATGAGAGAGATGCGAGAGAGAGAGCAGCGAGAGATTTGAGAGATGAGGGAGAGGGAGAGGGAGAGGGAGAGGGAGAGGGAGAGGGAGAGGGAGGGAGTTAGGGGGGGAACAATTTTGATTTCTCGTCTGGTCTTTGTGCGTTAATTAGACAAGCTGTAAAGACAGTTATCCAACAGGAAAGCCAACCCTCCAGCCAGAGATGTAAAACCTATGCTCTTTCATCTAAACCTTAGATATGACCTCCCCAGCTTCAGCAGGACTCATTTACTGACAGATGAGACATGAGAGCACAGACATATCTGACACTGAGGCTTGATACTACCACAACACACTGATACTACACACTGCTACTACTGAACCACTACACTGATACTACTGAACCACTACACTGATACTACTGAACCACTACACTGATACTACTGAACCACTACACTGATACTACTGAACCACTACACTGATACTACTGAACCACTACTACACACTGATACTACCACAACACACTGATACTACTGAACCACTACACTGATACTACTGAACCACTAAACTGATACTACTGAACCACTACTACACACTGATACTACCACAATAAACTGATACTACTGAACCACCACACTGATACTACTGAACCACTACTACACACTGATACTACTGAACCACTACACTGATACTACTGAACCACTACACTGATACTACTGAACCACTACACTGATACTACTGAACCACTACTACACACTGATACTACTGAACCACTACACTGATAATACTGAACCACTACACTGATACTACTGAACCACTACTACACACTGATACTACTGAACCACTACTACACACTGATACTACTGAACCACTACTATACACTGATAATACTGAACCACTACACTGATACTACTGAACCACTACACTGATACTACTGAACCACTACACTGATACTAATGAACCACTACACTGATACTACTGAACCAATACACTGATACTACTGAACCACTACACTGATACTACTGAACCACTACACTGATACTACTGAACCACTACACTGATACTACTGAACCACTACTACACACTGATACTACTGAACGACTACACTGATACTACTGAACCACTACACTGATAATACTGAACCACTACACTGATACTACTGAACCACTACTATACACTGATAATACTGAACCACTACACTGATACTACTGAAACACTACACTGATACTACTGAACCACTACACTGATACTACTGAACCATTACACTGATACTAATGAACCACTACACTGATACTACTGAACCACTACACTGATACTACTGAACCACTACACTGATACTACTGAACCACTACACTGATACTACTGACCCACTACTACACACTGATAATACACACTGATACTACTGAACCACTACACTGATACTACTGAACCACTACACTGATACTACTGAACCACTACACTGATACTACTGAACCACTACACTGATACTACTGAACCACTACTACACACTGATACTACTGAACCACTGCACTGATACTACTGAACCACTACACTGATACTACTGAACCACTACACTGATACTACTGAACCACTACTACACACTGATACTACTGAACCACTACACTGATACTACTGAACCACTACACTGATACTACTGAACCACTACACTGATACTACTGAAACACTACACTGATACTACTGAACCACTACACTGATACTACTGAACCACTACACTGATACTACTGAACCACCACACTGATACTACTGAACCACTACACTGATACTACTGAACCACTACTACACACTGATACTACTGAACCACTACACTGATACTACTGAACCACTACACTGATACTACTGAACCACTACTACACACTGATACTACTGAACCACTACTACACACTGATACTACTGAACCACTACTACACACTGATACTACTGAACCACTACACTGATACTACTGAACCACTACAATGATACTACTGAACCACTGCACTGATACTACTGAACCACTACACTGATACTACTGAACCACTACACTGATACTACTGAACCACTACTACACACTGATACTACTGAACCACTACACTGATACTACTGCACCACTACACTGATACTACTGAACCACTACACTGATACTACTGACCCACTACTACACACTGATACTACTGAAACACTACACTGATACTACTGACCCACTACTACACACTGATACTACACACTGATAATACTGAACCACTACACTGATACTACTGAACCACTACACGGATACTACTGAACCACTACACTAATACTACTGAACCACTACTACACACTGATACTACTACACACTGATACTACTGAACCACTACACTGATACTAATGAACCACTACACTGATACTACTGAACCACTACTACACACTGATACTACTGCACCACTACACTGATAATACTGAACCACTACACTGATACTACTGAACCACTACACTGATACTACTGAACCACTACACTGATACTACTGAACCACTACACTGATACTACTGAACCACTACTATACACTGATACTACTGAACCACTACACTGATACTACTGAACCACTACACTGATACTAATGAACCACTACACTGATACTACTGAACCACTACTACACACTGATACTACTGAACCACTACACTGATACTACTGAACCACTACACTGATACTAATGAACCACTACACTGATACTACTGAACCACTACTACACACTGATACTACTGAACCACTACACTGATACTACTGAACCACTACACTGATACTACTGAACCACTACACTGATACTACTGAACCACTACACTGATACTACTGAACCACTACACTGATACTACTGAACCGCTACACTGATACTACTGAACCACTACTACACACTGATACTACTCAAACACTACTACACACTGATACTACTGAACCACTACACTGATATTACTGAACCACTACACTGATACTACTGAACCACTACACTAATACTACTGAACCACTACACTAATACTACTGAACCACTACACTGATACTACTGAACCACTACTACACACTGATACTACTGAAACACTACTACACACTGATACTACTGAACCACTACACTAATACTACTGAACCACTACACTGATACTACTGAACCACTACACACTGATACTACTGAACTACTACACTGATACTACTGAACCACTACACTGATACTACTGAACCACTACACTGATACTACTGAACCACTACACTAATACTACTGAACCACTACACTGATACTACTGAACCACTACACTGATACTACTGAACCACTACACTAATACTACTGAAACACTACTACACACTGATACTACTGAACCACTACACTGATACTACTGAACCACTACACTGATACTACTGAACCACTACACTGATACTACTGAACCACTACACTGATACTACTGAACCACTACACTGATACTACTGAACCACTACACTGATACTACTGAACCACTACTACACACTGATACTACTGAACCACTACTACACACTGATACTACTGAACCACTACACTGATACTACTGAACCACTACACTGATACTACTGAACCACTACACTGATACTACTGAACCACTACACTGATACTACTGAACCACTACACTAATACTACTGAAACACTACTACACACTGATACTACTGAACCACTACACTGATACTACTGAACCACTACACTGATACTACTGAACCACTACACTGATACTACTGAACCACTTCACTGATACTACTGAACCACTACACTGATACTACTGAACCACTACACTGATACTACTGAACCACTACACTGATACTACTGAACCACTACACTGATACTACTGAACCACTACACTGATACTACTGAAACACTACTACACACTGATACTACTGAACCACTACACTGATACTACTGAACCACTACTACACACTGATACTACTGAACCACTACACTGATACTACTGAACCACTACTACACACTGATACTACTGCACCACTACACTGATAATACTGAACCACTACACTGATACTACTGAACCACTACACTGATACTACTGAACCACTACACTGATACTACTGAACCACTACACTGATACTACTGAACCACTACTATACACTGATACTACTGAACCACTACACTGATACTACTGAACCACTACACTGATACTAATGAACCACTACACTGATACTACTGAACCACTACTACACACTGATACTACTGAACCACTACACTGATACTACTGAACCACTACACTGATACTAATGAACCACTACACTGATACTACTGAACCACTACTACACACTGATACTACTGAACCACTACACTGATACTACTGAACCACTACACTGATACTACTGAACCACTACACTGATACTACTGAACCACTACACTGATACTACTGAACCACTACACTGATACTACTGAACCGCTACACTGATACTACTGAACCACTACTACACACTGATACTACTCAAACACTACTACACACTGATACTACTGAACCACTACACTGATACTACTGAACCACTACACTGATACTACTGAACCACTACACTAATACTACTGAACCACTACACTAATACTACTGAACCACTACACTGATACTACTGAACCACTACTACACACTGATACTACTGAAACACTACTACACACTGATACTACTGAACCACTACACTAATACTACTGAACCACTACACTGATACTACTGAACCACTACACACTGATACTACTGAACTACTACACTGATACTACTGAACCACTACACTGATACTACTGAACCACTACACTGATACTACTGAACCACTACACTAATACTACTGAACCACTACACTGATACTACTGAACCACTACACTGATACTACTGAACCACTACACTAATACTACTGAAACACTACTACACACTGATACTACTGAACCACTACACTGATACTACTGAACCACTACACTGATACTACTGAACCACTACACTGATACTACTGAACCACTACACTGATACTACTGAACCACTACACTGATACTACTGAACCACTACACTGATACTACTGAACCACTACTACACACTGATACTACTGAACCACTACTACACACTGATACTACTGAACCACTACACTGATACTACTGAACCACTACACTGATACTACTGAACCACTACACTGATACTACTGAACCACTACACTGATACTACTGAACCACTACACTAATACTACTGAAACACTACTACACACTGATACTACTGAACCACTACACTGATACTACTGAACCACTACACTGATACTACTGAACCACTACACTGATACTACTGAACCACTTCACTGATACTACTGAACCACTACACTGATACTACTGAACCACTACACTGATACTACTGAACCACTACACTGATACTACTGAACCACTACACTGATACTACTGAACCACTACTACACACTTATACTACTGAACCACTACACTGATACTACTGAACCACTACACTGATACTACTGAAACACTACTACACACTGATACTACTGAACCACTACACTGATACTACTGAACCACTACTACACACTGATACTACTGAACCACTACACTGATACTACTGAACCACTACTACACACTGATACTACTGAAACACTACTACACACTGATACTACTGAACCACTACACTGATACTACTGAACCACTACTACACACTGATACTACTGAAACACTACTACACACTGATACTACTGGACCACTACACTGATACTACTGAACCACTACTACACACTGATACTACTGAACCACTACACTGATACTACTGACCCACTACTACACACTGATACTACTGAAACACTACTACACACTGATACTACTGAACCACTACACTAATACTACTGAACCACTACACTGATACTACTGAAACACTACTACACACTGATACTACTGAACCACTACACTGATACTACTGAACCACTACACTGATACTACTGAACCACTACACTGATACTACTGAACCACTACACTAATACTACTGAACCACTACACTAATACTACTGAACCACTACACTGATACTACTGAACCACTACTACACACTGATACTACTGAACCACTACACTGATACTACTGAACCACTACACTGATACTACTGAACCACTACACTGATACTACTGAACCACTACACTGATACTACTGAACCACTACACTGATACTACTGAACCACTACACTGATACTACTGAACCACTACACTGATACTACCACAACACACTGATACTACTGAACCACTACACTGATACTACTGAACCACTACACTGATACTACTGAACCACTACACTGATACTACTGAACCACTACTACACACTTATACTACTGAACCACTACACTGATACTACTGAACCACTACACTGATACTACTGAAACACTACTACACACTGATACTACTGAACCACTACACTGATACTACTGAACCACTACTACACACTGATACTACTGAACCACTACACTGATACTACTGAACCACTACTACACACTGATACTACTGAAACACTACTACACACTGATACTACTGAACCACTACACTGATACTACTGAACCACTACACTGATACTACTGAACCATGTCACAGACCACCACCACTGAAAATCTAACTTTTATAAGTTCATATTCTGTTAACTTATACCCAAATAATGTTGTTGATTCAGCTAAAACACACTATTTAAAAATACTTGCTATTTACTCATAGAGGATGATGTCATTCTCCCGAGGAGAATGAACTGACCAATCAGCGATCTACTCGCATTAATATTTTTGTATGACCGGTATACGTCCACACCATTCTGTTGTTGGGGTACGCTCACACCATTCTATTGTTGGGGTACGACCACACCATTCTGTTGTTGAGGTACGCCCACACCATTCTGTTGTTGGGGTACGTCAACACCGTTCTGTTGTTGGGGTACGCTCACACCATTCTGTTGTTGGGGTACGCCCACACCATTCTGTTGTTGGGGTACGGCCACACCATTCTGTTGTTGGGGTACGGCCACACCATTCTGTTGTTGGGGTACGACCACACCATTCTGTTGTTGGGGTACGACCACACCATTCTGTTGTTGGGGTACGACCACACAATTCTGTTGGGGTACGACCACACCATTCTGTTGTTGGGGTACGACCACACCATTCTGTTGTTGGGGTACGACCACACAATTCTGTTGGGGTACGACCACACCATTCTGTTGTAGGGGTACGACCACACCATTCTGTTGTTGGGGTACGACCACACCATTCTGTTGTTGAGGTACGACCACACCATTCTGTTGTAGGGGTACGGCCACACCATTCTGTTGTTGGGGTACGACTACACAATTCTGTTGGGGTACGACCTCACCATTCTGTTGTTGGGGTACGACCACACCATTCTGTTGTTGGGGTACGACCACACCATTCTGTTGTTGGGGTACGACCACACCATTCTGTTGTTGGGGTACGACCACACCATTCTGTTGTTGGGGTACGACCACACCATTCCAACACAGAAAAAGCAGCTTTTTAATATAATTAATTACCACTTCTTTTTTTTTTGTGCAAGGAAAACTATTTCATTATATTCTATTTAATTCTAGGTCATATTTCATAGACATCTGAAAACACTGGAGAGTTAGTGTAAATATGAATAGTGAACCATTCCCCATACACAGCTAAATGGCTGCTGGGTCTGGCTGCTGCTGCTGGTGTCGTTAAGGACTCGTATTGATTATGTTGTGCTGTGAGAATTCCTCGTTCTCCATGTCCATTACAGATGTGGTGACTGTTTCACCTCGGTCTGTCTCACTCCACTTAAACTGTTACTGAGGGAGAGGCGGCGAGCTGCTCATATGGCTTGTGTCCCAAATGGCACCCTATGGACCTTGGTCAAAAGTAGTGCACTATATAGGGATTAGGCGTGCCATTTGGGACACACATTGGTAAAACACCATTAGTCACTGTTAATGACCTTTTCCAGGGATAGTGTATGTATGGCATGATTTGCAGTTTGTGCTGCCAATGCACCGTGTGGATATAAACAGATATTAGTGTGTTACTGTCCACATCTCTATGTTTGTTCAGTAATCAGATGGATTATTTCAGAGTTTAGAGAAAAGTTCCTACGTGGAGATTCAACAGGAAGACCCACCGCTGCTAACTCTGAATCAAATAACGACCCAATCAACTGTAAGTATGTTGTTCTTGTAACTCAAATCAAATCAAATGTATTTATATAGCCCTTCGTACATCAGCTGATATCTCAAAGTGCTGTACAGAAACCCAGCCTTAAAACCCCAAACAGCAAGCAATGCAGGTGTAGAAGCAGCTATATTTTGTTTCTTGGGGCTGAATAGAGAATTCACGTTATACATGTTTCTATTACAGGCCTCCAGACCAATGACAAAACACAGCGTATCTTCTACAGACTCGTACGTGACTATTAGTTGAGCTGGTTTGAGAAAAGTGTTTACGGAAATAGGAATAATGACACCCTCAGTGTGCGTACTGGCTGGGAAATTATCAACAATTAGGCTGCGCTTTGTTCCAGGTCCACAAGATGGCGAACATCAAATGAGTGTTACAGGAGACCACAGCCATTGATATCACTTATCTGGAGTCACTGAAGCCACTGTAATAAAGTCTTTCTGAGATTCTATATATTTTTTTTTACAATGTATCACATATTTTAGATTCATGCTCGTGTCAAATTACCCCTATATCCGTGCGTAATGTCCGTGCGTAAATGTGCAGATAGGCTATGGTATTATTGATAGTGGTTGTTAAAAAAGTCTACTATCGTCATTATCACGCTCAGCATCAATGCCATGATGTAGTGTATTTAGGTAGGCTGTGAATAGGTGGCAGGCTGCCCGATGGGGTTCAATACTGTGTTCTAGGGAAGGCTGCTGCACCACTGCTGTGTGTTGCCCGCCGTACCCCCCCCCCCCCCCCCCCCGTCACTTGACGGTTTCAGCACTTGACTACAGCTGAAGTCTTTTCCCACATAGACCTATATAGTTTCCTGACGAGACGTTGTTTCTATCCATCCTACAGTATCTCACGGAGCGAGGAGATGAGCCCGCTATTCTGCACGGAGGGAGGGAGAGCTCTCCTACTCTGTCCTACTGCGCATTTCGCAATGATCTAGGTCTATTTGTTCTCTGGCAAAGCAAGAGGGGAAACTCATTCGCTCTCTGTCCTTGGTAATTGTTTTTTTCTCCTAACTGGTTGAAATCCGTCGTGAGTTCCTTCTTACAAGAAGAAGTAGGCTGAGATTCATACGGCGCTGAATGAGAGAGAGAGAGAGAGAGAGAGACGGAGAGAGAGAGAGAGAGAGAGAGAGACGGAGCGAGAACGAGAGAGAGAGCGAGAACGAGAGAGAAAGACGGAGCGAGAGAACGAGAGCGAGAGAGAAAGACGGAGCGAGAGAACGAGAGCGAGAGAGAAAGACGGAGCGAGAGAACGAGAGCGAGAGAGAAAGACGGAGAGAGAGAACGAGAGCGAGAGAGAAAGACGGAGCGAGAGAACGAGAGCGAGAGAGAAAGACGGAGAGAGGGAGTCCTTTATATTGTAGATGTGGGAGCAGCTCTCAATATGAGCACACAGCTCGGAGGGTGAGGACCATCAGTAACAGCAGCATCAGCACCAGCAGCATCAGTCCCCGCGATGGATTGTGTTCTGTGCAACACTTTGTGTGCGCGGAGACGGAGGCCGTGAAGGCAGATAGATAACAATGTGGATAGCAGATTAAACTCAAATACTCGTGCTTGTGATTTAAACCTTGATTTCAATCTACCAGGAAAGTTGATTTTGGGCACTTTTATGATTCCGCGTCGCATTGCTACCGCCGGGCACTTCAACAGGGCATCAGCCGTGCTCATCTCCGCGACACATTTACGACTATTCTAAGTGGCAGCTATTACACCTGACTGATGACACTCTGTTATCGGGATTTCGTTTCCCTTTTGCGCCCGGACCCCAACCAAACCTCATATTCTGAGTCGGCAGAGTATGTCTTTGGAGGATAAGCTTGGCAACAAGGGCTTATCATTCACTCCGATGGGGATAGAGGATAATAACATGAGGAACGGCAGAGGCCTGTCGGACCAATGGGCCGATAGCATGGTGGTTCGGCCCCGGACCACGGAGCGAAGCATCACCGTCCACAAGAAACTGGTCCTGGGGTTCGCCATCTCCATCCTCACCCTCATCGTCGTCACGGCCATCGCGGTTCTCCTCAGCGTCCGGTTCGAGGAGTGCGCCGGGGAGAGCAGCTCACGAGGGGCCAATGGCTCTAACGCCAAGTTCAACGGGTCACGGGATGGAAACGGGAACCACAAAGATGAAGAAGCCCAGCCGTGGAGACACCTCCGGTTACCGACATCTCTCCGGCCCCGGCACTACGACCTGCGTCTCTCAGTGAACATGGATAACTTTACATTCTCCGGGGAAGTGAACATTGAATTCGAGTGTGTGAACTCTACCAAATTCATAGTGCTTCACACGGACCGCCTCGAGGTGGAGAAAGTGGCGGTTTACTCGGATAATAAAAAACCCGGTGTCATGAGAATCCACCGCCAATTCCATTACCCAGGCAACCAGGTTTATGTGATCGCTCTGCACAGGGAACTGAAGCCCATGAGGACGTATAAAGTAAACATTACTTTCGACGCTCAAATAGAAAGTGAACTCCTGGGATTTTTCCGCAGCTCATATATTCTGCAAGGAGAGAGAAGGTAACCATTTACATTACAGTTACGCTATGCATCCACACCCCATGGCATGATGACGTGTGAGTTAGCATTGTGTTTGTAGCCTGTACAGTCCACTAGCCGTATTTGTCCCCCCCCCCCCCCCCCCCCCCAAATGAAACGGATTAGACATTATATTACAGAGTAGCCTTTGCTTTTGAACACGTTTTACGCTGTCATGTCTGGCTCTCAACCCAAGTGCCTACTACAAAGCAGTGTGTAACGCTGTCAGTTGAGTCCCACAGTAATACGCGCCCGTTTTGTGCTTCTAGCCCCTTTAAAACATGTTGTTCTGTATCCGCTGAGAACCAACCATTAGTATGTGTGAGTAATGAGGCACTGCGCTAGCCTGTTCAACTCTGACACCCTCTGGTGGCATTTTCTAAATTAAGCATAACATTGTATAATACCCTGATAAAGTACATTTTGGTTTCAAAACGATACGTCCTACAAAAGATATCAACAGCCTAGAGCAATGTTTCTGAGACAGGGAAACGGTGTTTCTGAGACAGGGAAACGGTGTTTGTGAGACAGGGAAACGGTGTTTGTGAGACAGGGAAACGGTGTTTGTGAGACAGGGAAACAGTGTTTGTGAGACAGGGAAACAGTGTTTGTGAGACAGGGAAACGGTGTTTGTGAGACAGGGAAACAGTGTTTGTGAGACAGGGAAACGGTGTTTGTGAGACAGGGAAACAGTGTTTGTGAGACAGGGAAACGGTGTTTGTGAGACAGGGAAACAGTGTTTGTGAGACAGGGAAACAGTGTTTGTGAGACAGGGAAACGGTGTTTGTGAGACAGGGAAACGGTGTTTGTGAGACAGGGAAACAGTGTTTGTGAGACAGGGAAACAGTGTTTGTGAGACAGGGAAACGGTGTTTGTGAGACAGGGAAACAGTGTTTGTGAGACAGGGAAACAGTGTTTGTGAGACAGGGAAACGGTGTTTGTGAGATCCCGAAAACGGTTCTCACAAAAAAAAAACGTTTGTAAATTCCAAACGTTTTGAAAACAAACTGTTATGACCCATCTATGAAAAGCCTCCCACTAACACGCACCTGTTTTGCTCTATGATGACGCTCACAGGCCACACAAGAGTCATTAGAAGGTAATGGGTTCTTCTACATAGAAGACCATAGGAAATCCCAGGACATAGTGTGTCTATAATACTGTAAGGGTTAATCTACATAGAAGACCATAGGAAATCCCAGGACATAGTGTGTCTGTAATACTGTAAGGGTTAATCTACATAGAAGACCATAGTAAATCCCAGGGCACAGTTTCTATAATACTGTAAGGGTTAATCTACATAGAAGACCATAGGAAATCCCAGGACATAGTTTCTATAATACTGTAAGGGTTAATCTACATAGAAGACCATAGGAAATCCCAGGACATAGTTTCTATAATACTGTAAGGGGTTAATCTACATAGAAGACCATAGTAAATCCCAGGTCATAGTGTCTATAATAATGTAAGGGGTTCTTCTACATAGAAGACCATAGTAAATCCCAGGGCACAGTTTCTATAATACTGTAAGGGGTTCATCTACATAGAAGATAATAGTAAATCCCAGGACATAGTGTGACTATAATACTGTAAGGGTTAATCTACATAGAAGACCATAGGAAATCCCAGGACATAGTTTCTATAATACTGTAAGGGTTAATCTACATAGAAGACCATAGGAAATCCCAGGACATAGTTTCTATAATACTGTAAGGGGTTAATCTACATAGAAGACCATAGTAAATCCCAGGTCATAGTGTCTATAATAATGTAAGGGGTTCTTCTACATAGAAGACCATAGTAAATCCCAGGGCACAGTTTCTATAATACTGTAAGGGGTTCATCTACATAGAAGACCATAGTAAATCCCAGGGCATGGTGTCTATAATACTGTAAATAGCTCATGTATTTTCTGTCACAACCTCCACACAGTCGTCACCGACTAGTTGGATATTCATTTCTCACTGAGCAAACACTTTCTGTACTTACAGCACTCTTATACATTACATCTTATAACATTTTTACTCGGAGGACCTTTGTCAATAAAACTCATGAATGTAACTGTTTGTCAAATAGTTTTTGCCTTGGTTATCATGATTTTTGTTGTCGTTGGTAAAACTACGTCAATGGTGAGGCTACTGTAAATATGAGGGCAGACTAAGCAGATGAATGAAAGTAGTGAATTTCTGCTTTTTCACTGTGGGACCAATGGAGTTAAACAAGGAAACTATTTAAAGATAAACACTGACAAATATATATATTTACATGTGTTACTATTTATACTGTACCCCAATTGGCCTTTCATGCCTGACCACACATTCAGTCGATCTAGTCCTACTTCTGTTGATTTCTAAACCAACATGTCTCCTAAATTGATATTTGCAAAGAAGTTCCTTAGTGAATGAGTCTGTTTGTAGCTGCAGTGTTACTTTACATGAAGTAACATATTGACATCGGCAGTAATTATAGAATCAAATGTAGAATAAATAGCCAGATAAGTGCTCTCAGCAGTAAGTCCTTCTGGGAGCCTCTGTCCAATATTCACATTCAGTGGTTGAACACAAACCGTGACAGCGTTGCAGTCTGTTTTATTGGACTCATAACGCAGCATCGTGTAGTGTAGTCTAGTGTAGTGTAGTGTAGTGTGGTGTAGTGTAGTGTAGTGTAGTGTTACGGCCACCACATCATTGTGTAGTGTAGTGTAGTGTTACGGCCACCACATCATTGTGTAGTGTAGTGTAGTGTTACGGCCACCACATCATCGTGTAGTGTAGTGTTACGGCCACCACATCATCGTGTAGTGTAGTGTTACGGCCACCACATCATCGTGTAGTGTAGTGTTACGGCCACCGCATCATCGTGTAGTGTAGTGTTACGGCCACCACATCATCGTGTAGTGTAGTGTTACGGCCACCACATCATCGTGTAGTGTAGTGTTACGGCCACCACATCATCGTTTAGTGTAGTGTTACGGCCACCACATCATCTTGTAGTGTTACGGCCACCACATCATAGTGTAGTGTAGTGTTACGGCCACCACATCATCTTGTAGTGTTACGGCCACCACATCATCGTGTAGTGTTACGGCCACCACATCATTGTGTAGTGTAGTGTAGTGTTACGGCCACCACATCATCGTGTAGTGTTACGGCCACCACATCATCGTGTAGTGTAGTGTTACGGCCACCACATCATCGTGTAGTGTAGTGTTACGGCCACCACATCATCGTGTAGTGTAGTGTAGTGTAGTGTAGTGTAGTGTAGTGTTACGGCCACCACATCATCGTGTAGTGTAGTGTTACGGCCACCACATCATCGTGTAGTGTAGTGTTACGGCCACCACATCATCGTGTAGTGTAGTGTTACGGCCACCACATCATCGTGTAGTGTAGTGTTACGGCCACCACATCATCGTGTAGTGTAGTGTTACGGCCACCACATCATCGTGTAGTGTAGTGTTACGGCCACCACATCATCATGTAGTGTAGTGTTACGGCCACCACATCATCTTGTAGTGTTACGGCCACCACATCATCGTGTAGTGTAGTGTTACGGCCACCACATCATCGTGTAGTGTAGTGTTACGGCCACCACATCATAGTGTAGTTTAGTGTTACGGCCACCACATCATCGTGTAGTGTAGTGTTACGGCCACCACATCATCGTGTAGTGTTACGGCCACCACATCATCGTGTAGTGTAGTGTAGTGTTACGGCCACCACATCATCGTGTAGTGTAGTGTTACGGCCACCACATCATCGTGTAGTGTAGTGTTACGGCCACCACATCATCGTGTAGTGTAGTGTTACGGCCACCACATCATCGTGTAGTGTTACGGCCACCACATCATCGTGTAGTGTAGTGTAGTGTTACGGCCACCGCATCATCGTGTAGTGTAGTGTTACGGCCACCACATCATCATGTAGTGTAGTGTTACGGCCACCACATCATCGTGTAGTGTAGTGTTACGGCCACCACATCATCGTGTAGTGTAGTGTTACGGCCACCACATCATTGTGTAGTGTAGTGTAGTGTTACGGCCACCACATCATCGTGTAGTGTAGTGTTACGGCCACCACATCATAGTGTAGTGTAGTGTTATGGCCACCACATCATTGTGTACTGTAGTGTAGTGTTACGGCCACCACATCATCGTGTAGTGTAGTGTTACGGCCACCACATCATCGTGTAGTGTAGTGTTACGGCCACCACATCATAGTGTAGTGTAGTGTAGTGTTACGGCCACCACATCATTGTGTAGTGTAGTGTAGTGTTACGGCCACCACATCATCGTGTAGTGTAGTGTTACGGCCACCACATCATTGTGTAGTGTAGTGTAGTGTTACGGCCACCACATCATCATGTAGTGTAGTGTAGTGTTACGGCCACCACATCATAGTGTAGTGTAGTGTTACGGCCACCACATCATCGTGTAGTGTAGTGTTACGGCCACCACATCATCGTGTAGTGTAGTGTTACGGCCACCACATCATCGTGTAGTGTAGTGTTACGGCCACCACATCATCGTGTAGTGTAGTGTTACGGCCACCACATCATCGTGTAGTGTAGTGTTACGGCCACCACATCATAGTGTAGTGTAGTGTTACGGCCACCACATCATCTTGTAGTGTTACGGCCACCACATCATCGTGTAGTGTAGTGTTACGGCCACCACATCATCTTGTAGTGTTACGGCCACCACATCATCGTGTAGTGTAGTGTAGTGTTACGGCCACCACATCATCGTGTAGTGTAGTGTAGTGTTACGGCCACCACATCATCGTGTAGTGTAGTGTAGTGTTACGGCCACCACATCATTGTGTAGTGTAGTGTAGTGTTACGGCCACCGCATCATCGTGTAGTGTAGTGTTACGGCCACCACATCATCGTGTAGTGTAGTGTTACGGCCACCACATCATTGTGTAGTGTAGTGTAGTGTTACGGCCACCACATCATCATGTAGTGTAGTGTTACGGCCACCACATCATCGTGTAGTGTAGTGTTACGGCCACCACATCATCGTGTAGTGTAGTGTTACGGCCACCACATCATCGTATAGTGTAGTGTTACGGCCACCACATCATCGTGTAGTGTAGTGTTACGGCCACCACATCATCGTGTAGTGTAGTGTTACGGCCACCACATCATCGTGTAGTGTAGTGTAGTGTTACGGCCACCGCATCATCGTATAGTGTAGTGTAGTGTAGTGTTACGGCCACCACATCATCGTGTAGTGTAGTGTTACGGCCACCACATCATCGTGTAGTGTAGTGTTACGGACACCACATCATCGTATAGTGTAGTGTAGTGTTACGGCCACCACATCATCGTGTAGTGTAGTGACACGGCCACCACATCATCGTATAGTGTAGTGTAGTGTTACGGCCACCACATCATCATGTAGTGTAGTGTTACGGCCACCACATCATCGTGTAGTGTAGTGTTACGGCCACGTCCTCCTCAGACCTCACGCCATACGGCACCGTATCTGCAGGCCTCAATCAACCAAGGTACCAGGACCTTGCTACATTGGTCAGTCATTTATTCTATAAGACCCGTGCAGCAAGACCTTGTTCCATTGGTCAGTCAGTTAGAAGGTCAGGGCCACCCACATACAAACACACACACACACACACACACACACACACAGACACACACACAGACACAGACACAGACACAGACACAGACACAGACACACACACACACACACACACACACACACACACACACACACACACACACACACACACACACACACACACACACACACACACACACACACACACACACACACACACACACACACACACACAACATTGACTGGACCGCAGTCAGTCAATAGGCCAATGGGTGTGTCAGTCTGGCCATGTGCTGCAGATACTGCCTCATGCATTGACCATGAGCAGGGGAAGGGGGAGTGTGTGTGTGTGTCTGTGTAATTTACCATGAGCAGTGGAAGGGGTTGTGTGTGTGTGTGTGTGTCATTTACCATGAGCAGTGGAAGGGGTTGTGTGTGTGTGTGTGTCATTTACCATGAGCAGTTGAAGGGGGAGTGTGTGTCATTTACCATGAGCAGTGGAAGGGGGAGTGTGTGAGTGTGTGTGTGTGTGTCATTTACCATGAGCAGTTGAAGGGGGAGTGTGTGTGTGTCATTTACCATGAGCAGGGGACGGGGGAGTGTGTGTGTGTGTGTGTGTCATTTACCATGAGCAATGGAAGGGGGAGTGTGTGTGTGTGTGTGTGTGTGTGTGTGTGTGTGTGTGTTAGCTTTATCTGACTTATATCTGATGACTTGAACCACCAACTTCTGTTCTGTGACACTTCAAAATAACAAAGTGTGCGTCTCAAAGGTCATCTCATTTCCTTTATAGTGCACTTATTTTAAGCAGCTTCCATAGGGTCACTATTTATAGAAATAGGGCGCCATTTTGTGAGCCACGCTGATCGTCAGTGTCATGTCAGGTTACCGTCATCTGAACTCTGCATATTGAACAACGGCTCCCAGCAACAGGTCGGTCACACAGCCACACGCCTAACAGCCACACGCCTAACAACACGCCTAACAACACGCCTAATATCCACACGCCTAACAACACGCCTAAAAGCCACACGCCTAACAGCCACACGCCTAACAACACGCCTAACATCCACACGCCTAACATCCACACGCCTAACAACACGCCTAACAACACGCCTAACAGCCACACGCCTAACAACACGCCTAACATCCACACGCCTAACATCCACACGCCTAACAACACGCCTAACATCCACACGCCTAACATCCACACGCCTAACATCCACACGCCTAACATCCACACGCCTAACATCCACACGCCTAACATCCACACGCCTAACAACACGCCTAACAACACGCCTAACAACACGCCTAACAACATGCCTAACAACACGCCTAACAACACGCCTAACATCCACACGCCTAACAACACGCCTAACAACACGCCTAACATCCACACGCCTAACAACACGCCTAACAACACGCCTAACATCCACACGCCTAACAACACGCCTAACATCCACACGCCTAACATCCACACGCCTAACATCCACACACCTAACATCCACACGCCTAACATCCACACGCCTAACATCCACACGCCTAACAACACGCCTAACATCCACACGCCTAACATCCACACGCCTAACATCCACACGCCTAACAACACGCCTAACATCCACACGCCTAACAACACGCCTAACAACACGCCTAACAACACGCCTAACATCCACACGCCTAACATCCACACGCCTAACATCCACACGCCTAACATCCACACGCCTAACAACACGCCTAACATCCACACGCCTAACAACACGCCTAACATCCAGCCTGGTAAATAAGTGACTTGGTGACTTATACCGTACGTTCAGCAGAGCGCTGCACCGGGGCAGCTGGGGGATCATTACAGGACATGACTTCAGTGATTTGTAAATCAATGCTAATTACACATGATTGGATCGACCGTGACGACAAACCAGGTTTTCGTCGCAAATGGAACCCTATTCCCTATATGGTGCACTACTTTAGACCAGAGCCCTATTCCCTATATAATGCACTACTTTAGACCAGAGCCCTATTCCCTATATAATGCACTACTTTAGACCAGAGCCCTATTCCCTATATAATGCATTACTTTAGACCAGAGCCCTATTCCCTATATAATGGACTACTTTAGACCAGAGCCCTATTCCCTATATAGTACACTACTTTAGACCAGAGCCCTATTCCCTATATAATGCACTACTTTACACCAGAGCCCTATTCCCTATATAGTGCACTACTTTAGACGAGAGCCCTCTACAGTAGTGCACTACTTCATAAGGAATAGGGTGCCATCTGGGATGCAGGCAGACAACGTGTTTCAGAACAGAGGTACAGGACAGGACATTAGGTTTTATAGTACTGTAACAAATAGTTTGCATAACAGCCATCGTAATATTGGATAAATATTGATAGATTTTATATAGAGCTTTTACATTCTAGTTCGGTGCTCAAAGCGTTTTATAGTGTAAGGGAGGGGGACAGTAGCCTGAGCGCCAGTCTGTTTGTGTTATCATGCCAACTCTCTGTCAAAGCTCCCTGTCACAGCTCCCTGTCACAACTCCCTGTCAGAGTTCCCTGTCACAACTCCCTGTCACAACTCCCTGTCACAACTCCATGTCACAACTCCCTGTCACAACTCCCTGTCACAGCTCCCTGTCACAGCTCCCTGTCACAGCTCCCTGTCAGAGTTCCCTGTCACAACTCCCTGTCACAACTCCCTGTCACAGTTCCCTGTCAGAGTTCCCTGTCACAACTCCCTGTCACAGCTCCCTGTCACAGCTCCCTGTCAGAGTTCCCTGTCACAACTCCCTGTCACAGCTCCCTGTCACAGCTCCCTGTCACAGCTCCCTGTCACAACTCTCTGTCACAACTCTCTGTCACAGCTCCCTGTCACAGCTCCCTGTCACAACTCCATGTCACAACTCCCTGTCACAACTCCCTGTCACAACTCCCTGTCACAGCTCCCCGTCACAGCTCCCCGTCACAACTCCCTGTCACAACTCCCTGTCACAACTCTCTGTCACAACTCTCTGTCACAGCTCCCTGTCACAACTCCCTGTCACAACTCTCTGTCACATCTCCATGTCACAACTCCCTGTCACAGTTCCCTGTCACAGTTCCCTGTCACAGTTCCCTGTCACAGCTCCCTGTCACAACTCCCTGTCACAGCTCCCTGTCACAACTCCCTGTCACAGCTCCCTGTCACAACTCCCTGTCACAACTCCCTGTCACAACTCTCTGTCACAACTCCCTGTCACAGCTCCCTGTCATAACTCCCTGTCACAGCTCCCTGTCACAGCTCCCTGTCACAACTCCCTGTCACAACTCCCTGTCACAACTCCATGTCACAACTCCCTGTCACAACTCCCTGTCACAGCTCCCTGTCATGCCATGTTTAGCTTGACAATCGATGGAGTTGGCGAGAGCACAAACAGATCTGGGATCAGGTCTAGGTGAACTCAAAGTGCTGTATGTGGTTAGTTCCCATCCCTGTCCATTCCCACTGATACTTCACCCGACTGTCTTGTCTAGTGAGCCAGAAGTCTTTACTGTAGGAGAAAATAGTGTTTGCTCTGCAGCGTGCAGGCGTTTCCCAGACACAGCCCAGCGAGGCTGGAGACGGTCCAGTCAGGTTCTGTCGTTTTCCCACGGGTTCACCATCATCCCAAACACACTTAACGCCCTTGACCACTGTCCTAATACCTCCTTCGATCCGCTGTCTCCTCCTGCCTCACCTCTGCCTCTCCTTTCATCTCTACAATAAGAGTAGCCTGCTGGGCCTTTCAGCCTCTGACAACCACCGTCTCTCTCTCTCTCTCTCTCTCTCTCTCTCTCTCTCTCTCTCTCTCTCTCTCTCTTTACCTCTCTCTCTTTACCTCTCTCTCTTTACCTCTCTCTCTCTCTACTGTCTCTCTCTACCTCTTTCTCACACTCTAACACTCTCACACTCTCTCTCTCTACTGTCTCTCTCTCTCCCTCTCTCTCCCTCTCTCTCTCACACACTCTCTCTCTCTCTCTCTTTCTCTCTCTTTTTCTCTCTCTCTCTCTCTCTCCCTCTCGCTCTCAAACTCTCTCTCTGTCTCTCTCTCTCACTCTCTCTCTCACACTCTCTCTCTCTCTCGTCCTCTCTCTCTCTCTCTCTCTCTCTCTCTCTCTCTCTTTCTCTCTCACACTCTCACACTCTCGCTCTCTCTCTCTCTACCCCTCTCTCTCTCTCTGATTTTAATGGTTTAGGGAGTGAAATCCAAAACCTGATACAAACTTTGCTTTTCCTTTGAAAAACTTGGAGACATGGGGCTCTTTTGGTTTTCAGCCACAGAGCAGCACACCAAGGCGGTGGGAAGTTGGCTGGCAACTGATAGAATGGAGAAATGGAGGGATGGAGAAATGAAATGATGGAGGGATAGAGAGATGGAGAGATCAAGGGATGGAGGGAGGCGGTGAAGGAGTGATCATAGGATGTAGGGAATGGAGGGATCAAGGGAATGAGAAGTGGAAGGAGGGCTAATGGAGAGGGAGCTTAATTGCCTTTTTTAATTGATATTGAGATGATTGTTCAGGCAGCGTGAGACCTAGATTAGCTTAGTCATTGAAGCAGCGACGTGTTTATGTCAGGGAATACATTTACGCCGTGTCTCCATTCCATATGCCTTCTTCTTCACAAGGGTCTGTGTGGGATTATCATCTGTTCTGTACATTCAGTAGTTATGAGAAGAGAGTTCCGTTATATCAGAGTTAAGACAGTAGTATATAGTAGAGTACTGTTATACCAGAGTTAACACAGTATATAGTAGAGTACTGTTATATCAGAGTTAACACAGTATATAGTAGAGTACTGTTATATCAGAGTTAACACAGTATATAGTAGAGTACTGTTATATCAGAGTTAAGACAGTATATAGTACTGTTATACCAGAGTTAAGACAGTATATAGTACTGTTATATCAGAGTTAAGACAGTATATAGTACTGTTATATCAGAGTTAACACAGTAGTATATAGTAGAGTACTGTTATATCAGAGTTAAGACAGTATATAGTATAGTACTGTTATACCAGAGTTAAGACAGTATATAGTATAGTACTGTTATACCAGAGTTAACACAGTATATAGTATAGTACTGTTATACCAGAGTTAACACAGTATATAGTAGAGTACTGTTATACCAGAGTTAAGAGAGTATATAGTACTGTTATATCAGAGTTAAGAGAGTATATAGTACTGTTATATCAGAGTTAACACAGTATATAGTAGAGTACTGTTATACCAGAGTTAACACAGTATATAGTAGAGTACTGTTATATCAGAGTTAAGACAGTATATAGTAGAGTAATGTTATACCAGAGTTAAGAGAGTATATAGTACTGTTATATCAGAGTTAACACAGTATATAGTAGAGTACTGTTATACCAGAGTTAACACAGTATATAGTAGAGTACTGTTATACCAGAGTTAAGAGAGTATATAGTACTGTTATATCAGAGTTAACACAGTATATAGTAGAGTACTGTTATATCAGAGTTAACACAGTATATAGTAGAGTACTGTTATATCAGAGTTAACACAGTATATAGTAGAATACTGTTATATCAGAGTTAAGACAGTAGTATATAGTAGAGTACTGTTATATCAGAGTTAACACAGTATATAGTAGAGTACTGTTATACCAGAGTTAACACAGTATATAGTATTGTACTGTTATACCAGAGTTAACACAGTATATAGTAGAGTACTGTTATATCAGAGTTAAGACAGTAGTATATAGTAGAGTACTGTTATATCAGAGTTAAGACAGCATATAGTAGAGTACTGTTATATCAGAGTTAATACAGTATATAGTAGAGTACTATTATATCAGAGTTAAGACAGTATATAGTAGAGTACTGTTATACCAGAGTTAAGACAGCATATAGTAGAGTACTGTTATATCAGAGTTAAGACAGTAGTATATAGTAGAGTACTGTTATATCAGAGTTAAGACAGTAGTTTATAGTAGAGTATTGTTATACCAGAGTTAAGACAGTATATAGTATAGTACTGTTATACCAGAGTTAACACAGTATATAGTAGAGTACTATTATATCAGAGTTAACACAGTATATAGTATAGTACTGTTATACCAGAGTTAACACAGTATATAGTATAGTACTGTTATACCAGAGTTAAGACAGTAGTATATAGTACTGTTATATCAGAGTTAACACAGTATATAGTAGAGTACTGTTATATCAGAGTTAAGACAGTATATAGTAGAGTACTGTTATACCAGAGTTAACACAGTATATAGTATAGTACTGTTATACCAGAGTTAACACAGTATATAGTAGAGTACTGTTATACCAGAGTTAACACAGTATATAGTAGAGTACTGTTATATCAGAGTTAACACAGTATATAGTAGAGTACTGTTATACCAGAGTTAAGACAGTAGTATATAGTAGAGTACTGTTATACCAGAGTTAAGACAGTGTATATTATAGTACTGTTATACCAGAGTTAACACAGTATATAGTAGAGTACTGTTATATCAGAGTTAACACAGTATATAGTAGAGTACTGTTATATCAGAGTTAACACAGTATATAGTAGAGTACTGTTATACCAGAGTTAACACAGTATATAGTAGAGTACTGTTATACCAGAGTTAACACAGTATATAGTAGAGTACTGTTATACCAGAGTTAACACAGTATATAGTAGAGTACTGTTATATCAGAGTTAACACAGTATATAGTAGAGTACTGTTATACCAGAGTTAACACAGTATATAGTAGAGTACTGTTATACCAGAGTTAACACAGTATATAGTAGAGTACTGTTATATCAGAGTTAACACAGTATATAGTAGAGTACTGTTATATCAGAGTTAACACAGTATATAGTAGAGTACTGTTATACCAGAGTTAAGACAGTAGTATATAGTAGAGTACTGTTATACCAGAGTTAAGACAGTAGTATATAGTAGAGTACTGTTATATCAGATTTAACACAGTAGTATATAGTAGAGTACTGTTATACCAGAGTTAAGACAGTAGTATATAGTAGAGTACTGTTATATCAGATTTAACACAGTATATATTATAGTACTGTTATACCAGAGTTAATACAGTATATAGTAGAGGACATGATTCTGTTATTTTCCTGGCCAAGTGCTGCTATTCATCCTGTAGAACGTTTCTCTGGCTTCTCTTCACCTCCAGTGCTTTTTCAGTAAAGAGGCCACATCCCATTGATAAACATCCCCTCTATGACCAACAAATAACTGCCTGGCTTTACTGTCTGACAGGAGACCGATCCCTTGCTTTGTGTGTGTATTTGTTAAATAAAGTTAAAGGTTAAATAAAGTGTGTGTGTGTGTTTGTGTGTGTGTGTGTGTGTGTGTGTGTGTGTGTGTGTGTGTGTGTGTGTGTGTGTCTGTGTCTGTGTCTGTGTGTGTGTGTGTGTGTGTGTGTCTTTGAGTGTGCCTGGCTGTGTCTGTGTGCATGTGTGTGTTAGGCAGCGTTTACACAGGCAGTCCAATTCTGATATATTTTTTAACTAATTGGTCTTTTGAGCTCTGAAAAAAGAAAGGTCTGATGTGAAAAGATTAGATGTGATTGGTCAAAAGATCTAATAATGAAAAAACGATCAGATTTGGGCTGCCTCTTTAAACGCTGCCTTTGTGTTTAATGACGGACCGATCCCTCAGTGTTAACACTGCTTGACCAGATTCACCACCAGATCTCCAATCAGCCCAACTGTCAGTTTATCAGGCTCCTACTGATTCTGATAGCCATTTAAATGTCACCGTGGGAGGGCCAAACACCCCCTGAAGGACTTCTCCCCCCTCTCTCCCTCCTCTCTTCCCCTTCTCTCAACCTCTTCCTAGCTGGCACGTCCACCAGGCAAAGAAACTGTGTGGATTGCGGTGTTATGGTTGGACTACCCAGGTTAATCCCAACGGCAAAGCAGAGGGCTGTTCAGACAGTCATTCAGCCAGTCATTCAGTCAGCCTGTAAGCCAGTCAACCAGTCAACCAGTCAATCTGTCATTCAGTCAGCCAGTCAGCCAGTCAGCCAGTCAGCTAGTCAGCCAGTCAGCTAGTCAGCCAGTCAATCTGTCATTCAGTCAGCCAGTCAGCCAGTCAGCCAGTCAGCTAGTCAGCCAGTCAATCTGTCATTCAGTCAGCCAGTCAGCCAGTCAGCTAGTCAGCCAGTCAATCTGTCATTCAGTATATCTGTCACACAGTATATAGGAGAGTACTGTTATACCAGAGTTAAGACAGTCAGCTGTTCAGCCAGTCAGTCAGTCAGCCAGTCAGCCAGTCAATCTGTCATTCAGTCAGCCAGTCATTCAGTCAGCCAGTCAATCTGTCATTCAGTCAGCCAGTCAGCCAGTCAACCAGTCAGCTAGTCAGCCAGTCAGTCATTCAGTCAGCCAGTCAGCTAGTCAGCCAGTCATTCAGTCAGCCAGTCATTCAGTCAGCCAGTCAATCTGTCATTCAGTCATCCAGTCAGCCAGTCAGCTAGTCAGCCAGTCAACCAGTCAGCCAGTCAGCCAGTCAGCTAGTCAGTCAGTCAACCAGTCAGCCAGTCAACCAGTCAGTCAGTCAGCCAGTAAGCCAGTCAACAAGTCAGTCAGTCAACCGTTCAGCCAGTCAGCCAGTCAGCTAGTCAGCCAGTCAACCAGTCAGCCAGTAAGCCAGTCAACAAGTCAGTCAGTTAACCAGTCAGCCAGTCAGCCAGTCAGCCAGTAAGCCAGTCAACAAGTCAGTCAGTCAACCAGTCAACCAGTCAGCCAGTCAGCCAGTCAATCAGTCAGCCAGTAAGCCAGTCAACAAGTCAGCCAGCCAGTCAGCCAGTCAGCCAGTCAGCCAGTCATTTAGTCAGCTAGTCAGCGAGTCAGCCCAACCTCAGCATTGTATAAACAAACAGACAACAGCCTGGTCTAAAGTAGTACACTATATAGGGAATAGGGCTCTGGTCTAAAGTAGTGCACTATACAGGGAATAGGGCTCTGGTCTAAAGTAGTGCACTATTAGGGAATATGGCTCTGGTCTAAAGTAGTGCACTATATAGGGAATAGGGCTCTGGTCTAAAGTAGTGCACTATACAGGGAATAGGGCTCTGGTCTAAAGTAGTGTACTATACAGGGAATAGGGCTCTGGTCTAAAGTAGTGTACTATAATAGGGAATAGGGCCCTGGTCTAAAGTAGTGCACTATATAGGGAATAGGGCTCTGGTCTAAAGTAGTGCACTATATAGGGAATAGGGCTCTGGTCTAAAGTAGTGCACTATAAAGGGAATAGGGTGCCATTTGGGATGCATGCTGAGTCAGAGCCTTCAGTCACACAGGAACACATTAGAGAGCCTCTATGATGAAAGCAGACCAGCACTCAGGGTTTTAGGAGAGAGATGCTGGTCTCCCTTTATATCCCTGACGTCCACAGCAGAGGAGGTGCTGATGAAAGAGAGGATGGAGGGATGAAGAAGAGGTCTGGTCCCTGTAGAGGTAAAGGCCTCCTCCCCCCTCCCCCCTTCCTCCTCCTCTCCTCAGTGGTCTGAGATGCTTTGATACTCTGTAATCCAGCTGTCTGCTTATTAAACAGTGTGTTGGATGATGTTGGAAATCACTGGTTCCATCACGGACATCAATAACATCACTAACATCATGACTGTGGCTAAGTTAACTCAGATCCCCCTCCTTAACGTCCTATTCCAACCACACACACACACACACACACACACACACACACACACACACACACACACACACACACACACACACACACACACACACACACACACACACACACACACACACACACACACACACACACACACACACACACACACACACACACACACACACAGTCCCCCCTCTCCTCACCCCACTGCCAATCTAACTGAGAGGAGAGGCTCTCCTCACCCCACTGCCAATCTAACTGAGAGGAGAGGCTCTCCTCACCTCACTGCCAATCTATCTGAGAGGAGAGGCTCTCCTCACCTCACTGCCAATCTGAGAGGAGAGGCTCTCCTCACCCCACTGCCAATCTAACTGAGAGGAGAGGCTCTCCTCACCCCACTGCCAATCTAACTGAGAGGAGAGGCTCTCCTCACCTCACTGCCAATCTATCTGAGAGGAGAGGCTCTCCTCACCTCACTGCCAATCTGAGAGGAGAGGCTCTCCTCACCCCACTGCCAATCTAACTGAGAGGAGAGGCTCTCCTCACCTCACTGCTAATCTAACTGAAAGGAGAGGCTCTCCTCACCTCACTGCCAATCTGAGAGGAGAGGCTCTCCTCACCCCACTGCCAATCTAACTGAGAGGAGAGGCTCTCCTCACCTCACTGCCAATCTAACTGAGAGGAGAGGCTCTCCTCACCTCACTGCCAATCTAACTGAGAGGAGAGGCTCTCCTCACCTCACTGCCAATCTAACTGAGAGGAGAGGCTCTCCTCACCCCACTGCCAATCTAACTGAGAGGAGAGGCTCTCCTCACCTCACTGCCAATCTAACTGAGAGGAGAGGCTCTCCTCACCTCACTGCCAATCTGAGAGGAGAGGCTCTCCTCACCTCACTGCCAATCTAACTGAGAGGAAAGGCTCTCCTCACCTCACTGCCAATCTAACTGAGAGGAGAGGCTCTCCTCACCTCACTGCCAATCAGAGAGGAGAGGCTCTCCTCACCTCACTGCCAATCTAACTGAGAGGAAAGGCTCTCCTCACCTCACTGCCAATCTAACTGAGAGGAGAGGCTCTCCTCACCCCACTGCCAATCTAACTGAGAGGAGAGGCTCTCCTCACCCCCACTGCCAATCTAACTGAGAGGAGAGGCTCTCCTCACCTCACTGCCAATCTAACTGAGAGGAGAGGCTCTCCTCACCTCACTGCCAATCTAACTGAGAGGAAAGGCTCTCCTCACCTCACTGCCAATCTAACTGAGAGGAGAGGCTCTCCTCACCCCACTGCCAATCTAACTGAGAGGAGAGGCTCTCCTCACCCCCACTGCCAATCTAACTGAGAGGAGAGGCTCTCCTCACCTCACTGCCAATCTAACTGAGAGGAGAGGCTCCCAGACCTTTTCTCAGAACTCCTGATGCTGCACTATATTATCTCAGACGTGGCTCTGTCTCTGGAATGATAATTACAAGGAGGATTTTGGAACAGGAAAGTAGGAAAATAATAATAAAAAAACCCTGAATGTTTGGGAATGGGAAACAAGTGTAAAAATAGCAAATATAACCTCATACGGTTAAAAAGATTTGGACTATTTTGGAATGTAATTTAGTCACTAATTGTGACTACGCGGAGTCTTGGAATAGACTACAGGACAGGAAGTTAACAAACCGGCCGGCTGTCATTTATACGATTGTTACAGTGACCATGTCTCTGTAGCGATGAGTCTGACGTGGGCACCAATTCAGCTGTAGCACTGTGAGGTGTGGCTTTCAAGTGAAGCCAAGGCTTATTTCAAATGAAACCAAGACTTCTTTCAAATGAAACCAAGACTTATTTCAAATGAAACCACGACTTATTTCAAGTGAAACCACAACTTATTTCAAATGAAACCACGACTTATTTCAAGTGAAACCACAACTTATTTCAAATGAAACCACGACTTATTTCAAATGAAACCACGACTTATTTCAAGTGAAACCAAGACTTCTCCACAGCAGAAGCTGCTAGGAGCAGCTATTATTGATGAAATATATGTACTATATACAGTACCAGTTTGGACACACCTACTCATTCTTCATTTTTACTATTTTCTACATTGTAGAATAATAGTGAAGACATCAAAACTATGAAATAACACATATGGAATCATTTAGTAACCAAAAAAGTGTTAAACATGTCAAAATATATTTGAGATTTGAGAATCGTCAAAGAAGTCACCCTTTTCATTGACAGCTTTGCCCACTCTTGACATTCTCTCAACCAGCTCCATGAGGTAGTCACCTGAAATACATTTAAATTAACAGGTGTACCTTGTTAAAAGTTAATATTTGGAATTCCTTTTCTTCTTAATGCGTTTGAGCCAAGCAGTTGTGTTGTGACAAGGTAGGTGTGGTATACAGAAGATAGCCCTATTTGGTAAAAGTTCATATTATGGCAAGAACAGCTCAAATAAGCAAATAGAAATGACAGTCCATCATTACTTGAAGACATGAAGGTCAGTCAATCCGGAACATTTCAAGGACTTTGAAAGTTTCTTCAAGTGCAGTCGCAAAATCCATCAAGCGCTATGATGAAACTGGCTCTCATGAGGACCGCCACAGGAAAGGAAGACCCAGAGTTACCTCTGCTTCAATAGGATACATTCATTAGAATTACCAGCCTCAGAAATTGCAGCCCAAATAAATGCTTCACAGAGTTCAAGTAACAGACACATCTCAACATCAACTATTCAGAGGAGACTGCGTGAATCAGGCCTTCATGATTGAATTGCTGCAAAGAAACAACTCTAAAGGACACCAATAAGAAGAAGAGACTTGCTTGGGCCAAGAAACACGAGCAATGGACATTAGACCAGTGGAAATCTGTCCTTTGGTCTAATGAGTCAAAATGTGAGATTTTTGGTCCAAACCTCAGTGTCTTTGTGAGACGCAGAGTAGGTGAACGGATGATCTCTGCATGTGTAGTTCCCACTGTGGAGCATGGAGGAGGAGGTGTGATGGTGTGGGGGTGCTTTGCTGGTGACACTGTCAGTGATTTATTTAGAATTCAAGGCACACTTGACCAGCATGTCTACCACAGCATTCTGAAGGAATATTCCATCCCATCTGGTTTGTGCTTAGTGGGACTATCATATGTTTTTTAACAGGACAATGACTCAACACACCTCCAGGCTGTGTAATGGCCATTTGACCAAGAAGGAGAGTGATGGTGCTGCATCAGATGACCTGGCCTCCACAATCACCCGACCTCAACCCATTTGTGATGGTTTGGGATGGACCGCAGAGTGAAGGAAAAGCAGCCAACAAGTGCTCAGCATATGTGGGAACTCCTTCAAGACAGTTGGAAAAGCATTCCAGTTGAAGCTGGTTGAGAAAATGCCAAGAGTGTGCAAAGCTGTCATCAATGCAAAGGGTGGCTACTTTGAAGAATCTAAAATCTAAAATCTATTTAGATTTTAACACTTTTTTTGGTTACTACATGATTTGATTCCATATGTGTTATTTCATAGTTTTTATGTCTTCACTGTTCTACAATGTAGAAAATAGTAAAAAATAAAGAAAAACCCTGGAATGAGTAGTTGTGTCCAAACTTTTGACTGGTACTATAGGTCAGTGCATTTGCACAGGAAAACTCTCAACCAACTGGGAATTATTTGAAGTACCTTTCACCCGTGTTCTGCAATTACTAAAACTTACCGTACGCTTCCCATATTCTTCAAAACCATTCATGCATACTGTATATTATGACAACATTTTGTGATGTTTTTGTTCAGTTTGGTGTCTACCCCCTTCGTCAGTGATTGGTCAACAATAGGGATTCTTCAATGAAGTGTTTGTTGTCATTCACCGACAGACAACTAGTTTTCATACGTGGTTTTTTCATACTGCATCAAACATCTTCGATGTAAAATTGCTTCCTCTGGAAAGACTTCCTCTGCAAAGACTTCCTCTGCAAAGACTTCCTCTGCAAAGACTTCCTCTGCAAAAAAATGACAGATTTCTTGTGTTATCTTAGATTAATTTTGACTATTTTGAGGAAGTGTACTGGCCATGTTGTTGATACGGCAGCTCAAGAGGGACAAACATTAATATTGATGCTTTTATCTCGTTTTTTTCAAACAAATGTATTGTAAAGAAGTCCGCGAGCCCAGACGTTCACTTCACCTAGCCAAGTTATGCTCGGAACAAAGCCAACCTGCTATGGCCTTTACTCTACTGCACAGGTGTCAAACTCATTCCACGGGGGGCCGAGTGTCTGCGGGTTTTCGCTCCTCCCTTGTACTTGATTGATGAATTAACATCACTAATTAGTTAGGAACTCCCCACACCTGGTTGTCTAGGGCTTTATTGAAAGGAAAAACCAAAAACCTGCAGACACTAGGCCCTCCGTGGAATGAGTTTGACACCCCTGCTCTACTGTGACAGATTCCGAAGCACTTTCAGTGATCTGTAAAACCAAAACAGGGGGCCTATCTGTTTCAATGTGAACTCAGAGCTCATCAGTTTTCCAGGGTGACAAGAAGGCAATAGTCAAGGTGAAATGACTATTTTCTAAGTATAGAACAACTCTCGGCCATTAGGTTCCTTTTATCTCCTAATCTAATGTGAAACTAACTCTTTGTTCTCTCCCCCGTCCCCTCTCCCTCCTCCCCTCTCTCTCACACTCTTCCCGTCCCCTCTCCCCCTCCCCTCTCTTCCATCCCTCTCTCTCTCTCTCCCTCCCCCTCTCTCCAGGTACATGGCGGTGACACAGTTCTCCCCCACCCACGCCAGAAAGGCCTTTCCGTGTTTTGATGAGCCCATCTACAAGGCCACGTTCCGGATCAGCCTGAGACACGATGCGTCCTACCTCTCTCTCTCCAACATGCCTGTAGAGGCCTCCATCTCTGATGATGATGGCTGGGTGACCAACCACTTCTCCAGGACCCCTCGAATGTCCACCTACTACCTGGCCTGGGCCGTCTGTAACTTTACCTACAGAGAGGTGACCACTGACAGTGGAGTGGTGGTGAGTTACACTAGTGGCCCCCTAACCCTAACCCTAACCTTAACCTTAGCTTAACCTTAACCCTAACCCTAACCCCAACCCTAACCTTAACCCTAACCCTAACCCTAACCCTAACCCTAACCCTAACCCTGGGCAGTCTGTAACTTTACTTACAGAGAGGTAACCACTGACAGTGGCGTGGTGGTGAGTTACACTAGTGACCCCCTAACCCTAACCTTAACCTTAGCCTAACCCTAGCCTAACCCTAACCTTAACCCTAACCTTAACCCTAACCTTAACTTTAACCCTAACCTTAACCCTAACCCTAACCTTAACCTTAACCTTAACCCTAACCCTAACCCTAACCTTAACCCTAACCTTAACCCTGGGTAGTCTGTAACTGCACCTACAGAGAGAGGGGTAACCACTAACAGTGGAGTGGTGTAGAGTTACAGTCTTACTGACTGACTGACTTAATCCTGTTTATCCCCATTGGGATGTGAGGCCACAACAGGCTCTCTAACGTCCAACAGTGGAGTGGTGGGGACTTAATGTCAGAAGATAAGATCAACTTTATTGTGCCCAAGGGGAAAATTCTCTTGGAAACACAGTATTACTGTTTCCAGAAGAAACACTGTGTGCAGTATAAAGTCATATACAACATGCTCTCTCCACTAGCTGTATCCTCATTACCTAACCACACATTAACATGAAATAACTCATGACCGCCTGTCTACTTACCCATCAAGTCTGAGGATTTAACCCACTTTGTCTTTTTCTATGTCTATCTATTGATTACCCTTGATACTGACATGTGGAGTAGACTGCTGCTGTTTCCCACTAATACTGTCATCCCTACAAACACATTCTAAAGAGTTAATACTGTCATCACTACAAACACCTTCTAAAGAGTTAATACTGTCATCACTACAAACACATTCTAAAGAGTTAATACTGTCATCACTACAAACACCTTCTAAAGAGTTAATACTGTCATCACTACAAACACCTTCTAAAGAGTTAATACTGTCATCACTACAAACACCTTCTAAAGAGTTAATACTGTCATCACCACAAACACCTTCTAAAGAGTTAATACTGTCATCACTACAAACACCTTCTGAAGAGTTAATACTGTCATCACTACAAACACCTTCTAAAGAGTTAATACTGTCATCACCACAAACACCTTCTAAAGAGTTAATACTGTCATCACTACAAACACCTTCTAAAGAGTTAATACTGTCATCACTACAAACACCTTCTAAAGAGTTAATACTGTCATCACTACAAACACCTTCTAAAGAGTTAATACTGTCATCACTACAAACACCTTCTAAAGAGTTAATACTGTCATCACTACAAACACCTTCTAAAGAGTTAATACTGTCATCACCACAAACACCTTCTAAAGAGTTAATACTGTCATCACTACAAACACCTTCTAAAGAGTTAATACTGTCATCACTACAAACACCTTCTAAAGAGTTAATACTGTCATCACCACAAACACCTTCTAAAGAGTTAATACTGTCATCACCACAAACACCTTCTAAAGAGTTAATACTGTCATCACCACAAACACCTTCTAAAGAGTTAATACTGTCATCACCACAAACACCTTCTAAAGAGTTAATACTGTCATCACTACAAACACCTTCTAAAGAGTTAATACTGTCATCACTACAAACACCTTCTAAAGAGTTAATACTGTCATCACTACAAACACCTTCTAAAGAGTTAATACTGTCATCACTACAAACACCTTCTAAAGAGTTAATACTGTCATCACTACAAACACCTTCTAAAGAGTTAATACTGTCATCACTACAAACACCTTCTAAAGAGTTAATACTGTCATCACCACAAACACCTTCTAAAGAGTTAATACTGTCATCACTACAAACACCTTCTAAAGAGTTAATACTGTCATCACTACAAACACCTTCTAAAGAGTTAATACTGTCATCATTACAAACACCTTCTAAAGAGTTAATACTGTCATCACCACAAACACCTTCGAAAGAGTTAATACTGTCATCACTACAAACACCTTCTGAAGAGTTAATACTGTCATCACTACAAACACCTTCTAAAGAGTTAATACTGTCATCACTACAAACACCTTCTAAAGAGTTAATACTGTCATCACTACAAACACCTTCTAAAGAGTTAATACTGTCATCACTACAAACACCTTCTAAAGAGTTAATACTGTCATCACTACAAACACCTTCTAAAGAGTTAATACTGTCATCACTACAAACACCTTCTAAAGAGTTAATACTGTCATCACTACAAACACCTTCTAAAGAGTTAATACTGTCATCACTACAAACACCTTCTAAAGAGTTAATACTGTCATCACTACAAACACCTTCTAAAGAGTTAATAGTGTCATCACTACAAACACCTTCTAAAGAGTTAATACTGTCATCATTACAAACACCTTCTAAAGAGTTAATACTGTCATCACTACAAACACCTTCTAAAGAGTTAATACTGTCATCACTACAAACACCTTCTAAAGAGTTAATACTGTCATCACTACAAACACCTTCTAAAGAGTTAATACTGTCATCACTACAAACACCTTCTAAAGAGTTAATACTGTCATCACTACAAACACCTTCTAAAGAGTTAATACTGTCATCACTACAAACACCTTCTAAAGAGTTAATACTGTCATCATTACAAACACCTTCTAAAGAGTTAATACTGTCATCACTACAAACACCTTCTAAAGAGTTAATACTGTCATCACTACAAACACCTAAAGAGTTAATACTGTCATCACTACAAACACATTCTAAAGAGTTAATACTGTCATCACCACAAACACCTTCTAAAGAGTTAATACTGTCATCATTACAAACACCTTCTAAAGAGTTAATACTGTCATCACTACAAACACATTCTAAAGAGTTAATACTGTCATCACTACAAACACATTCTAAAGAGTTAATACTGTCATCACTACAAACACATTCTAAAGAGTTAATACTGTCATCACTACAAACACCTTCTAAAGAGTTAATACTGTCATCACTACAAACACCTTCTAAAGAGTTAATACTGTCATCACTACAAACACCTTCTAAAGAGTTAATACTGTCATCACTACAAACACCTTCTAAAGAGTTAATACTGTCATCACCACAAACACCTTCTAAAGAGTTAATACTGTCATCACTACAAACACCTTCTAATGAGTTAATACTGTCATCACTACAAACACCTTCTAAAGAGTTAATACTGTCATCACCACAAACACCTTCTAAAGAGTTAATACTGTCATCACTACAAACACCTTCTAAAGAGTTAATACTGTCATCACTACAAACACCTTCTGAAGAGTTAATACTGTCATCACTACAAACACCTTCTGAAGAGTTAATACTGTCATCACTACAAACACATTCTAAAGAGTTAATACTGTCATCACTACAAACACCTTCTAAAGAGTTAATACTGTCATCACTACAAACACCTTCTAAAGAGTTAATACTGTCATCACTACAAACACCTTCTAAAGAGTTAATACTGTCATCACCACAAACACCTTCTAAAGAGTTAATCCTGTCATCACTACAAACACCTTCTAAAGAGTTAATACTGTCATCACTACAAACACCTTCTAAAGAGTTAATACTGTCATCACTACAAACACCTTCTAAAGAGTTAATACTGTCATCACTACAAACACCTTCTAAAGAGTTAATACTGTCATCACTACAAACACCTTCTAAAGAGTTAATACTGTCATCACTACAAACACCTTCTAAAGAGTTAATACTGTCATCACTACAAACACCTTCTAAAGAGTTAATACTGTCATCACTACAAACACCTTCTAAAGAGTTAATACTGTCATCACTACAAACACCTTCTAAAGAGTTAATACTGTCATCATTACAAACACCTTCTAAAGAGTTAATACTGTCATCACTACAAACACCTTCTAAAGAGTTAATACTGTCATCACTACAAACACCTTCTAAAGAGTTAATACTGTCATCACTACAAACACCTTCTAAAGAGTTAATACTGTCATCACTACAAACACCTTCTAAAGAGTTAATACTGTCATCACTACAAACACCTTCTAAAGAGTTAATACTGTCATCACTACAAACACCTTCTAAAGAGTTAATACTGTCATCATTACAAACACCTTCTAAAGAGTTAATACTGTCATCACTACAAACACCTTCTAAAGAGTTAATACTGTCATCACTACAAACACCTAAAGAGTTAATACTGTCATCACTACAAACACATTCTAAAGAGTTAATACTGTCATCACCACAAACACCTTCTAAAGAGTTAATACTGTCATCATTACAAACACCTTCTAAAGAGTTAATACTGTCATCACTACAAACACATTCTAAAGAGTTAATACTGTCATCACTACAAACACATTCTAAAGAGTTAATACTGTCATCACTACAAACACATTCTAAAGAGTTAATACTGTCATCACTACAAACACCTTCTAAAGAGTTAATACTGTCATCACTACAAACACCTTCTAAAGAGTTAATACTGTCATCACTACAAACACCTTCTAAAGAGTTAATACTGTCATCACTACAAACACCTTCTAAAGAGTTAATACTGTCATCACCACAAACACCTTCTAAAGAGTTAATACTGTCATCACTACAAACACCTTCTAATGAGTTAATACTGTCATCACTACAAACACCTTCTAAAGAGTTAATACTGTCATCACCACAAACACCTTCTAAAGAGTTAATACTGTCATCACTACAAACACCTTCTAAAGAGTTAATACTGTCATCACTACAAACACCTTCTGAAGAGTTAATACTGTCATCACTACAAACACCTTCTGAAGAGTTAATACTGTCATCACTACAAACACATTCTAAAGAGTTAATACTGTCATCACTACAAACACCTTCTAAAGAGTTAATACTGTCATCACTACAAACACCTTCTAAAGAGTTAATACTGTCATCACTACAAACACCTTCTGAAGAGTTAATACTGTCATCACTACAAACACCTTCTAAAGAGTTAATACTGTCATCACTACAAACACCTTCTAAAGAGTTAATACTGTCATCACTACAAACACCTTCTAAAGAGTTAATACTGTCATCACTACAAACACATTCTAAAGAGTTAATACTGTCATCACTACAAACACCTTCTAAAGAGTTAACACTGTCATCACTACAAACACATTCTAAAGAGTTAATACTGTCATCACTACAAACACCTTCTAAAGAGTTAATACTGTCATCACTACAAACACCTTCTAAAGAGTTAATACTGTCATCACCACAAACACATTCTAAAGAGTTAATACTGTCATCACCACAAACACCTTCTAAAGAGTTAATACTGTCATCACTACAAACATCTTCTAAAGAGTTAATACTGTCATCACTACAAACACCTTCTAAAGAGTTAATACTGTCATCACTACAAACACCTTCTAAAGAGTTAATACTGTCATCACCACAAACACCTTCTAAAGAGTTAATACTGTCATCACTACAAACACCTTCTAAAGAGTTAATACTGTCATCACTACAAACACCTTCTAAAGAGTTAATACTGTCATCACTACAAACACCTTCTAAAGAGTTAATACTGTCATCACTACAAACACCTTCTAAAGAGTTAATACTGTCATCACTACAAACACCTTCTAAAGAGTTAATACTGTCATCACTACAAACACCTTCTAAAGAGTTAATACTGTCATCACTACAAACACCTTCTAAAGAGTTAATACTGTCATCACTACAAACACCTTCTAAAGAGTTAATACTGTCATCATTACAAACACCTTCTAAAGAGTTAATACTGTCATCATTACAAACACCTTCTAAAGAGTTAATACTGTCATCACCACAAACACCTTCTAAAGAGTTAATACTGTCATCACAGAACAGCTACACCCTTGCTGTTCCAAATGGCTCACTTTTCCCTATAAAGTGCACTACGGCCCATAAAGCTCTGTTCAAAGTAGTGCCCTATATAGGGATTAGGGAGCTATTTGCGATGTAGCCAAAATTAGCTATTGAAAACAGTATTCAGCAGGTGTCCTCACCTCTCCTTCAGACAATTATCTTTGTTATCTTGACAACTTTCTCACCTTCCCATCCTGTTAACCTTGGGTTCCCCTCCTCGTCCTCGTCCTTCATCATCATCGTCATCGTGATCTTCGTCATCCCACTTTAATTACTCCCCATTCATTTCAACTGTCATTATCCAAGGGCATTGCCCAATATCTCCATACACACACACACACACCACACACACACACACACACACACACACACACACACACACACACACACACACACACACACACACACACACCACACACACACACACACACACCGCCTGTAGTCCTCCTATCCCTCATTACAGGGACATCACCTTCTCAACAGCACCTTTAATGACCAGCCATATCTGCAGCATTTATTTCCATACAGACCCCCTCCTAACGCTCACCCCTCACACTGCCACTAACCCATCAATCAAATTACCGTGACAACACTGGCCGGTCTCAACTCATCCATCATCGGAGCGTGGCGTGCGTGCGCAGCGAGGGGAGATGAGGAACGGAGTTAGGGCTTGCATATATCCGGGGAAGTGTAGCGAGAACTCGAACTGCCAAGACGGTCAATCTGACCTTTTTCAATAACTTTATTTCAATAAAAACCTTGAAACCACCTTTCCAGGACTTTTCCTAAATATGTGTATTTTACAATCTAGCGGCACTTTGAGATCAATATCATAAAAGACAAAAACGTTCTGAGAAATTGTACCTCAAAGGACCATGATGGTCAAAATGACCGCAGGCATGTTTTACCCACAGTAGGCTTCCGCAAAGCTATTGTTTGTGTTGCTATTCCTTAGTTATTTTTCCCGCCTTGTGTTTCCGGCGTTGGATGTTGCTTAGCAACTGTTGTTGTTTACTTGCTTTCAAATGAGCACGAAGGAAAGTAGCCTTTAGATTCTAGAATACAGAATCAATAGAATACAGTTGTAAATAGAAGTTAGAATTGGAACAGATTATAATAGAACAGAATAGAAACATAATAGAATACAATAGAATAATTTTACAATAGAATAAAACACAACAGATAGGTAGTGTGATCAAAACTAACTAGTGTCTAGCTATGTCAGGAATGCTGACCGCCCTGCAAGCTTTAGCCATGCTTCAGGATATGGAAGAGTCTGATGGAGGCATTCAGTCTGATGGAGGCATTCAGTCTGATGGAGGCATTCAGTCTGATGGAGGCATTCAGTCTGATGGAGGCATTCAGTCTGATGGAGGCATTCAGTCTGATGCAGGGAGTGATGGTCTCATGGGTATGCGAGAACTCATCCAATGTCCCTGACTCTGACAGTGACACAGAGACACACCAGCACAAAAGACTGCGTCTTGGACACATCCACTTCAAGACGTCCGCGTCCGCTGATGTTCCAGGTAGGACTTGCGTCTTCTTCACCTTTTATGTTTAACCTAGGACAAAAGATTGCTCAATATTGTTGGTTTGACTTACAGCAAACTAGTTTACAAGAAAAGCGTTGACCAATAGCCTCCAACACACACACATCTACGCCTAACCCAGGTGCAATAGAATACAATCAGAAAAACTGCATCAGAATAGAATACTATTGTTCTTTTTTATCGTTTTTATTATTAGCCAAAATGTTATTATTATTAAGAGAATATTCTGATTATCATCATTGTTGGCCTGTCACCGCTATTACTCTCTATAATTAGCCTATTACTGGCATTAGGCTATTATCGGCTTACCATGGTTGTTGTAGTCCTAATTATTGATATTATTATCGCTATTATCATTAGCCTATTATCATTAGCCTATTATCATTAGCCTATTATCATTAGCCTATTATCATTAGCCTATTGTCATTAGCTTATTATCATTAGCCTATTATCATTAGCCTATTGTCAATAGCCTATTATCATTAGCCTATTATCATTAGCCTATTATCATTAGCCTATTATCATTAGCCTATTGTCAATAGCCTATTATCATTAGCCTATTATCATTAGCTTATTATCATTAGCCTATTATCATTCGCCTATTGTCATTAGCTTATTATGATAAGCCTATTATCATTAGCCTATTGTCATTAGCCTATTGTCATTAGCCTATTGTCATTAGCCTATTAGCAGGTCCTCATGTTGTATTGTGTATGCAAGCCAGTTGTGATGTTACGCAATATTGTAATTGTTGTGTGTATGAACAGAAGATTAGCCCCGATTCACATCTATATTTTATGAAATATAATAAACTAATCAGGCTATTATCATTGTCAGCAGTGCCGAAATCCCCAACCGTTGCCATCTTCGCCTGTGCCATCCACAACATCACCCAGACTGCCGACACCTGTAGGCCTACCAGGTAGGCAATTCACACCAAAAAGCCTTATTTTTTTAAATATTTTTTTACAAATAAGCTAATTTATCTTAAATTACATATATTTGTATTAATCCTGTAGTGCCAAATCCATCACTACCTGAGAGACAGGAACTGGGAAAGGACGGCACAGTCTGGAAGCTTGTGCAGCCAGCTGAAAATGTAGGGAGACGACAAGGACAGAATGTCATGAGTGAAGCTGCAGGACTCACGCCACACGCCAAGCGCAATATTGAAGATGCGCTCACTGCCTTCCTGTGTTTATTGGATCACGGGATTCTGAACCACATTAAGGACCGTGGTGCACAGAGTAAAGGTGACAGTTAGTGGGACAAGTCTGTTGTCCAACTAAAGGCCTTCATTGTTGTGTATCTGTGATGCTCAAAGCTCAAAGAGTATGGAGAGCTTCTGGTTGGCTGACTGGGGCTACGCATTCTTCAAAAGAGACCATGTCCCGGCATCGATACAGGGAGATCTCTTTTGACAAGAGATCTCTTTTGACAAGAGAGAGAGAGAGACCTGAGGCAGACGTTTCCAAGAAGACAAAATTGCCCTGGTTTCCGGAGGTGTGGGTGAAATTCGTTGAGAACATCACTGCTTGCTACAAGGCAGGTACCGACATCACCGTGGCAACTGTTCCCGGCAAAAACAACGCTGCCTCTTTACTCAATACGTGGCCAACACACCGTGCCGACGTGAAGAACATGTACACGCTGAACGTCGTGCCTGGGGAAAGGATGAGAGACCTGGTTCAACGCAGAGACCTGGTTAAAGACTAGGAGACATGGTTAAAGACTAGGAGACATGGTTGAAGACTAGGAGACATGGTTAAAGACTAGGAGACATGGTTAAAGACTAGGAGACATGGTTAAAGACTAGGAGACATGGTTAAAGACTAGGAGACATGGTTAAAGACTAGGAGAGATGGTTAAAGACTAGGAGACATGGTTAAACACAGAGACATGGTTAAAGACTAGGAGACATGGTTAAAGACTAGGAGACATTGCTCCTTAACTGGCGGAAGGGAGGAAACATCACTACGGACAACTTCTTCACCTCGCCAGAGCACTGCTCTCCAATGAAACCAGCCTGGTAAACAAGGGAAGATGGGTGCTGCCCCCCTCCGCTAAGGAGCAGTCTGAGCTGTTCATCACACAGGTGCTGCCCCCCTCCGCTAAGCAGCAGTCTGAGCTGTTCATCACACAGGTGCTGCCCCCCTCCGCTAAGCAGCAGTCTGAGCTGTTCATCACACAGGTGCTGCCCCCCTCCGCTAAGCAGCAGTCTGAGCTGTTCATCACACAGGTGCTGCCCCCCTCCGCTAAGCAGCAGTCTGAGCTGTTCATCACACAGGTGGTGCCCCCCTCCGCTAAGGAGCAGTCTGAGCTGTTCATCACACAGGTGCTGCCCCCCTCCGCTAAGCAGCAGTCTGAGCTGTTCATCACACAGGTGCTGAAAAGTGAGAATGCCACGTAGCCCCTTCATCAGGGTAAACAACTAAAGAGCGTCTGTCTCATCCGCACAATGCACCCTACTGTTACCATTGAGGGAATCCAAAAGCCAAAGCCTGACACGGTTACCCACTACAATGCAACAAAGGTATATATATTTTTCTTACTGTGTTTACATCGATTCTTTGTGGCATTGTTTTGTGTAGCCTATAGAACTTGCAAGTAAGCATTTCATTGTAGCATCCGTTGTATTGTATTGTATTCCAGTGCAATACGACAAGGCCCGCATGGCGGAAACTGCCATCCTCTACAAGGCCCGCGGGCGGAAACTGCCACAGAGGGACAATACGCTTCAACTAGCCAAAGAGCTCCGAGCGCACCACATGTCTGGGAAAGCTGTACCGCTTGCCCAAGGTCCGGGTCTGAAGCATCCGGAGGATGAAGCCACCAGAGCAGCAGCAGAAGAAGCGGAGACAGTGCCAAGTGTGCTGGCATTGCAGACAGAACAAAACACACAAAACTTACAACACTTGCCAGAAAGTTATGTGTGGGAAATGCACAAGGAAGTTAGTCGTTACTTGTGTCAACTGTGAGTAGTCTATAGAGACTAAACGGCATGAGCCAGGGCGCATTGCACGCACAAAGTTTAACCAATAATTAGTCAAATGTCTATGAGCCCATTATACATTACCAGTCAATAGTTTGGACACACCTCCTCATTCAAGGGTTTTTCTTTATATTTACTATTTTCTACATTGTAGAATAGTAGTGGAGACATCAACACTATGAAATAACACGTATGGGATCATGTAGTAACCAAAAAAGTGTTAAACTAAATATATTTCATATTTGAGATTTGTCAAAGTAGCCACCCTTTGCCTTGATGACAGCTTTGCACACTCTTGGCATTCTCTCAACCAGCTTCATGAGGTAGTCACCTGAAATGCATTTCAATTAACAGGTGTGCCTTGTTAAAAGTACATTTGTGGAATTTCTTTCCTTGTTAATGCGTTTGAGCCAATCAGTTGTGTTGTGACAAGGTAGGGGTGGTATACAGAAGTCCATATTATGGCAAGAACAGCTCAAATAAGCGAAGAGAAGCGATAGTCCATCATTACTTTAAGACATGAAGGTCAGTCAATACAGAAAACGTTTCTTCAAGTGTAGTCCCAAAAACCATCAAGCGCTATGATGAAACTGGCTCTCATGAGGACCGCCACAGGAATGGAAGACCCAGAGTTACCTCTGCTTCAAGAGGATAAGTTCATTAGAGTTACCAGCCTCAGAAATTGCAGCCCAAATAAATGCTTTACAGAGTTCAAGTAACAGACACATCAACATCAACTGTTTTTTTTATTTTATTTAACCTTAATTTGTCAGTTAAGAACAAATTCTTATTTACAATGACGGCCTACACCGGCCAAACCCGGACGACGATGGGCCAATTGTGCGCCACCCTATGGGACTCCCAGTCACAGCCGGTTGTGATAAAGCCTGGTTTCAAACCAGGGTGACTGTAGCGATGCCTTTAGCACTGAGATGCAGTGCCTTAGACCGCTGCACCAATTGTCTAGAGGAGACTGCAAGAATCAGGCCTTCATGGTCAAATTGCTGCAAAGAAACCACAACTAAAGGACACCAATAAGAAGAAGAGACTTACTTGGGCCAAGAAACATGATCAATGGACATTAGACCGATGGAAATCTTTCCTTTGGTCTGATGAATCCCAAATTTGAGATATTTGGATCTGACTGCCGTGTCTTTGTGAGACGCAAAGTAGGAGAACGGCTGGTGATGCTGTATGTGATTTATTTAAAATTCAAGGCACACTTTCTGCAGTGATACACACATTCTGCAGTGATACACCATCCCATCCTGTTTGCTCTTAGTGGGACTTTCATTGTTTTTTCAACAGGACAATGACCCAACACACCGCCAGGCTGGGTAAGGGCTATTTGACAAAGAAGGAGAGTGATGGAGTGCTGCATCAGATGACCTGGCCTCCACAATTACCCGACCTCAAGCCAATTGAGATGGTTTGGGATGAGTTGGACCGCAGAGTGAAGGAAAAACAGCCAACAAGTGCTCAGTATACGTGGGAACTGCTTCAAGACCGTTGGAAAAGCATTCCAGGTGAAGCTGGTTGAGAGAATGCCAAGAGTGTGCAAAGCTGTTATCAAGGCAAAGGGTGGTTACTTTGATGAAATTACAGAGATGCATACAAGGAGAGGCACCTCATACCCACGGTGAAATATGGTGGTGGGTCAGTGATGTTTTGGGGCTGTTTTAATTCCAGAGCTCCAGAGGCACTGGTTAAGATTGATGGCATAATGAATTCCACCAAGTATGAGGCAATTTTGGCTGACAATCTGGTTGCCTCTACCGGAAGGCTCTGGGACTTGGCCGTATGTGGACTTTCCAACAAGACAATGACCCAAAACACACCCCAAGATCCACACAGAAATGGTTCCGTGACAACAAAATCAATGTTCTGCCATGGCCATCTCAGTCGCCGGTCCTCAATCCAATCGAAAACCTGTGGGCTGAGTGGAAGAGGGCAGTTGATAAGCACAAACCCAAGAATGTGAAGGATCTTGAAAGGACCTGCATAGAGGAATGGTCCAAAATCCATCCAAATGTGTTCCTTAACCTTGTCAAACATTACAGGAAAAGACCATGCTGTTATCCTTGCCAGAGGTGGTGGCACTAAGTACTAAATGAGTGAAACCTTGATTTTGGTGAAATGTATTTTGTATTAAATAATTGTATGAATTTGGTTGGTTCCATTGAAATATTAATAAAGTACAGTATTTCTCACATGTTGGTATTTTGTGTTTATCTCTATAATTATATTGTTTATATTTTTTAAAGTATTGTTTGTGCATTGCCAGTCAGGGGTGCCAGTCATTTAGGAGCCCACTGTATATATATGAATATATGTTTGTTGAAATATATATGTTCATTTTGTTGTACTGAGTTGTATTGCTATGATTCCTTCATATATCAGCTAATTTACAGCGTTTTAATGACATACATTTGTCCCTGGTGACGGTCAGATTGATGGAAATTGACCTGAAACTGCTTTGTTCAATGTTTCGTCTCCGTATTTTTAAACCTTTTAAACAACAACACAAAATAATATGAATTTCAATTCTAATTTTGTTTTACAGTCAGAAAATACATGATTGTTTTATGTTAGTATTTACGGTCCATACGCATCTGGATCAATCAACATATTGTCTCACAGACAATTTTTACATTTGTTGTCCTGACATTTCTTATGACATATTTTAACATAAAAAAATAATTATTTTAGCAGTGTATTATACACTGCTCAAAAAAATAAAGGGAACACTAAAATAACACATCCTAGATCTGAATGAATAAACTATTCTTATTAAATACTTTTTTCTTTACATAGTTGAATGTGCTGAAAACAAAATCACACAAAAATTATCAATGGAAATCAAATTTATCAACCTATGGAGGTCTGGATTTGGAGTCACACTCAAAATTAAAGTGGAAAACCACACTACAGGCTGATCCAACTTTGATGTAATGTCCTTATAACAAGTCAAAATGAGGCTCAGTAGTGTGTGTGGCCTCCACGTGCCTGTATGACCTCCCTACAACGCCTGGGCATGCTCCTGATGAGGTGGCAGATGGTCTCCTGAGGGATCTCCTCCCAGACCTGGACTAAAGCATCCACCAACTCCTGGACAGTCTGTGGTGCAACGTGGCGTTGGTGGATGGAGCGAGACATGATGTCCCAGATGTGCTCAATTGGATTCAGGTCTGAGGAACGGGCGGACAAGTCCATAGCATCAATGCCTTCCTCTTGCAGGAACTGCTGACACACTCCAGCCACATGAGGTCTAGCATTGTCTTGCATTAGGAGGAACCCAGGGCCAACCACACCAGCATATGGTCTCAAAAGGGGTCTGAGGATCTCATCTCGGTACCTAATGGCAGTCAGGCTACCTCTGGCGAGCCCATGGAGGGCTGTGCGGCCCCCCAAAGAAATGCCACCCCACACCATGACTGACCCACCGCCAAACCGGTCATGCTGGAGGATGTTGCAGGCAACAGAACGTTCTCCACGGCGTCTCCAGACTGTCACGTCTGTCACGTGCTCAGTGTGAACCTGCTTTCATCTGTGAAGAGCACAGGGCGCCAGTGGCGAATTTGCCAATCTTGGTGTTCTCTGGCAAATGCCAAACGTCCTGCACGGTGTTGGGCTTTAAGCACTCGTCGGGCCCTCATACCACCCTCACGGAGTCTGTTTCTGACCGTTTGAGCAGACACATGCACATTTGTGGCCTGCTGGAGGTCTTTTGCAGGGCTCTGGCAGTGCTCCTTCTGCTCCTTCTTGCACAAAGGCGGAGGTAGCGGTCCTGCTGCTGGGTTGTTGCCCTCCTACGGCCTCCTCCACGTCTCTTGATGTACTGGCCTGTCTCCTGGTAGCGCCTCCATGCTCTGGACACTACGCTGACAGACACAGCAAACCTTCTTGCCACAGCTCGCATTGATGTGCCATCCTGGATGAGCTGCACTACCTGAGCCACTTGTGTGGGTTGTAGACTCCGTCTCATGCTACCACTAGAGTGAAAGCACCGCCAGCATTCAAAAGTGACCAAAACATCAGCCAGGAAGCATAGGAACTGAGAAGTGGTCTGTGGTCACCACCTGCAGAACCACTCCTTTATTGGGGGTGTCTTGCTAATTGCCTATAATTTCCACCTGTTGTCTATTCCATTTGCATAACAGCATTTGAAATTTATTGTCAATCAGTGTTGCTTCCTAAGTGGACAGTTTAATTTCACAGAAGTGTGATTGACTTGGAGTTAAATTGTGTTGTTTAAGTGTTCCCTTTGTTTGAGCAGTGTATATTATGGAATATCTACACAATTGAAATAACAACGGTCAGAATTAGCGTCATGTCCATTCTAGTAGAGATGGAATTCCGCTGCTCCGAGGGTTGACCAGGTTGGGCGTTGAGATTAACATCTAGTTCTCAAGACCTGAACCAAGACAGCAGCATTAACACATCACTTTCAGACAGTCACATGACAACCAGACAGACAGTCACATGACATCCACTAGACAGACAGGTACATGACAACCACACAGACAGTCACATGACAACCAGACAGACAGTCACATGACAACCAGACAGCAGAATTAACACATCACTTTCAGACAGTCACATGACAACCAGACAGACAGTCACATGACAACCAGACAGACAGTCACATGACAACCAGACAGACAGTCACATGACAACCAGACAGCAGCATTAATACATCAGTTTCAGACAGTCACATGACAACCAGACAGACAGTCACATGACAACCAGACAGACAGTCACATGACAACCAGAAAGACAGTCACATGACAACCAGACAGACAGTCACATGACAACCAGACAGACAGTCACATGACAACCAGACAGACAGTCACATGACAACCAGACAGACAGTCACATGACATCAACCAGACAGACAGTCACATGACATCAACCAGACAGAGATAGATCAGTATAATTAGCAGCACGTTAGTAAACCATGTACACAAGTCAAAAAAACATTATAGCACAGTACGTGAAATTACAGGGCCATAACGATATCAACAATACTTTACATAAAACAACGTGTTTCTTTACATCAGGCAACTAGTGACATCGGGTGACAACTACATGTCTCAACAACCTGTTCTTCTATTTGTCCTTTGAACTCCTCCAGGGACACCAGGTTGGCTTTGAGGGGGCTGAGTAATAATATTTACTATTTTTTTCTTCTCCATGTTCAGTTGTGAGTCGTACAGAACAAGTAAACAAAGCTGGTTCTGTTTGTATCAATGAAAAATAAATGGAATGAATTAAAGCCTTACATTTACACTTTATCCAGAGTGACTCGGCGTGCGTTCATCTTCAGGGTAGCTAGCTGAGAACCACATATCGTAAAGCAGAACTCCCCCCCCCCAAAAACACAGGTATCAGCAACGTCAGTGTTAGTGACAAGAGAGGCTGTTTTATTTGAGTTTGTCGGCCGTGGTGATGAGCCTGTCTGGTCTACTGTATCAGACAGTTGTCCTGTTAGCACCGTGACACACTGCTCTTCAGAGAGGAGCCCTGCCTAGAGCATCACACTGCACTTCAGAGAGTAGCCCTGCCTAGAGCATCACACTGCACTTGAGAGAGGAGCCCTGCCTAGAGCATCACACTGCTCTTCAGAGAGGAGCCCTGCCTAGAGCATCACACTGCACTTGAGAGAGGAGCCCTGCCTAGAGCATCCCACTGCTCTTCAGAGAGGAGCCCTGCCTAGAGCATCACACTGCTCTTCAGAGAGTAGCCCTGCCTAGAGCATCACACTGCACTTCAGAGAGGAGCCCTGCCTAGAGCATCACACTGCTCTTCAGAGAGGAGCCCTGCCTAGAGCATCACACTGCTCTTCAGAGAGTAGCCCTGCCTAGAGCATCACACTGCTCTTCAGAGAGTAGCCCTGCCTAGAGCATCACACTGCACTTCAGAGAGGAGCCCTGCCTAGAGCATCACACTGCTCTTCAGAGAGGAGCCCTGCCTAGAGCATCACACTGCTCTTCAGAGAGTAGCCCTGCCTAGAGCATCACACTGCTCTTCAGAGAGTAGCCCTGCCTAGAGCATCACACTGCACTTCAGAGAGGAGCCCTGCCTAGAGCATCACACTGCACTTCAGAGAGGAGCCCTGCCTAGAGCATCACACAGCGCTAACTCACGTTCATGTTTTCACCATGGGATTGGTAAAACACACCCCATAGCTACATCCCTACAGGTGAATGAAACTACTATCGTACTGCATCATCTACTGTTATGACATACAATACTGAAACATTGCTTCTCCAAAACCAGAAGCGAGAAAGCTGAGCTCCAAGTTCCTTATCACATTCTGGGTGTGTGTCCCAAATGGCACCCTATTCCCTATACAGTGCACTACTTTAGACTAGGGCCCTATTCTCTACACAGTGCACTACTTTAGACTAGGGCCCTATTCTCTACACAGTGCACTACTTTTGACTAGGGCCCTATTCTCTATACAGTGCACTACTTTAGACTAGGGCCCTATTCTCTACACAGTGCACTACTTTAGACTAGGGCCCTATTCTCTACACAGTGCACTACTTTTGACTAGGGCCCTATTCTCTACACAATGCACTACTTTAGACTAGGGCCCTATTCTCTACACAATGCACTACTTTAGACTAGGGCCCTATTCTCTATACAGTGCACTACTTTTGACTAGGGCCTTATTCCCTATACAGTGCACTACTTTAGACTAGGGCCCTATTCTCTATACAGTGCACTACTTTTGACTAGGGCCTTATTCCCTATACAGTGCACTACTTTAGACTAGGGCCCTATTCTCTATACAGTGCACTACTTTAGACTAGGGCCCTATTCTCTATACAGTGCACTACTTTAGACTAGGGCCCTATTCTCTATGCAGTGCACTACTTTTGACTAGGGCCCTATTCTCTATACAGTGCACTACTTTAGACTAGGGCCCTATTCTCTATACAGTGCACTACTTTAGACTAGGGCCCTATTCTCTATACAGTGCACTACTTTTGACTAGGGCCTTATTCCCTATACAGTGCACTGCTTTTGAACAGGCCCCATAAGGCACATAAGGCTCTGGTCAAAAATAGTACTCTATACAGCGAATAGGGTGCAATTTGGGACTCAGGCATTCTAGTCTCAGTGTCAGGAAGCTAAAGAACACTTCACTGGCTTACAGCAATGATGTGCTTTAACATTGAAATGGTGTCAGGCTTGGCACTCTCCTCAGAGGAGTCTGGTACTCCACTCAGAGATGTACTGTCTGCTGTAGAGAGGAGAGGAGAGGAGTCTGGTACTCCCCTCTGAGATTTACTGTCTGCTGTAGAGAGGAGAGGAGCCTGGTACTCCCCTCAGAGATGTACTGTCTGCTGTAGAGAGGAGAGGAGCCTGGTTCTCCCCTCAGAGATGTACTGTCTGCTGTAGAGAGGAGAGGAGTCTGGTACTCCCCTCAGAGATGTACTGTCTGCTGTAGAGAGGAGAGGAGCCTGGTACTCCCCTCAGAGATGTACTGTCTGCTGTAGAGAGGAGAGGAGCCTGGTACTCCACTCAGAGATGTACTGTCTGCTGTAGAGAGGAGAGGAGCCTGGTACTCCACTCAGAGATGTACTGTCTGCTGTAGAGAGGAGAGGAGCCTGGTACTCCCCTCAGAGATGTACTGTCTGCTGTAGAGAGGAGAGGAGCCTGGTACTCCCCTCAGAGATGTACTGTCTGCTGTAGAGAGGAGAGGAGCCTGGTACTCCACTCAGAGATGTACTGTCTGCTGTAGAGAGGAGAGGAGCCTGGTACTCCACTCAGAGATGTACTGTCTGCTACAGAGAGGAGAGGAGCCTGGTACTCCACTCAGAGATGTACTGTCTGCTGTAGAGAGGAGAGGAGCCTGGTACTCCACTCAGAGATGTACTGTCTGCTGTAGAGAGGAGAGGAGCCTGGTACTCCACTCAGAGATGTACTGTCTGCTGTAGAGAGGAGAGGAGTCTGGTACTCCCCTCAGAGATGTACTGTCTGCTGTAGAGAGGAGAGGAGTCTGGTACTCCACTCAGAGATGTACTGTCTGCTGTAGAGAGGAGAGGAGCCTGGTACTCCACTCAGAGATGTACTGTCTGCTGTAGAGAGGAGAGGAGCCTGGTACTTCCCTCAGAGATGTACTGTCTGCTGTAGAGAGGAGAGGAGTCTGGTACTCCCCTCAGAGATGTACTGTCTGCTGTAGAGAGGAGAGGAGCCTGGTACTCCCCTCAGAGATGTACAGCCTGCTGTAGAGAGGAGAGGAGCCTGGTACTCCCCTCAGAGATGTACTGTCTGCTGTAGAGAGGAGAGGAGCCTGGTACTCCCCTCAGAGATGTACTGTCTGCTGTAGAGAGGAGAGGAGCCTGGTACTCCCCTCGGAGATTTACTGTCTGCTGTAGAGAGGAGAGGAGAGGAGCCTGGTACTCCCCTCAGAGATTTACTGTCTGCTGTAGAGAGCAGAGGAGCCTGGTACTCCCCTCAGAGATTTATTGTCTGCTGTAGAGAGGAGAGGAGTCTGGTACTCCACTCAGAGATGTACTGTCTGCTGTAGAGAGGACAGGAGTCTGGTTCTCCACTCAGAGATGTACTGTCTGCTGTAGAGAAGAGAGGAGTCTGGTTCTCCACTCAGAGATGTACTGTCTGCTGTAGAGAGGAGAGGAGAGGGGTCTGGTACTCCCCTCAGAGATGTACTGTCTGCTGTAGAGAGGAGAGGAGCCTGGTACTCCCCTCAGAGGTTTACTGTCTGCTGTAGAGAGGAGAGGAGCCTGGTACTCCCCTCATAGGTTTACTGTCTCCTGTAGAGAGGAGAGGAGCCTGGTACTCCCCTCAGAGATGTACTGTCTGCTGTAGAGAGGAGAGGAGAGGAGTCTGGTACTCCCCTCAGAGATGTACTGTCTGCTGTAGAGAGGAGAGGAGTCTGGTACTCCACTCAGAGATGTACTGTCTGCTCTAGAGAGGAGAGGAGCCTGGTACTCCCCTCAGAGATGTACTGTCTGCTGTAGAGGGGAGAGGAGTCTGGTACTCCCCTCAGAGATGTACTGTCTGCTGTAGAGAGGAGAGGAGTCTGGTACTCCCCTCAGAGATGTACTGTCTGCTGTAGAGAGGAGAGGAGCCTGGTACTCCCCTCAGAGATGTACTGCCTGCTGTAGAGAGGAGAGGAGCCTGGTACTCCCCTCAGAGATGTACTGTCTGCTGTAGAGAGGAGAGGAGCCTGGTACTCCCCTCAGAGATGTACTGTCTGCTGTAGAGAGGAGAGGAGCCTGGTACTCCACTCAGAGATGTACTGTCTGCTGTAGAGAGGAGAGGAGCCTGGTACTCCACTCAGAGATTTACTGTCTGCTATAGAGAGGAGAGGAGAATGGTTTTCCCCTCAGAGATGTACTGTCTGCTGTAGAGAGGAGAGGAGTCTGGTTCTCCACTCAGAGATGTACTGTCTGCTGTAGAGAGGAGAGGAGTCTGGTTCTCCCCTCAGAGATGTACTGTCTGCTGTAGAGAGGAGAGGAGCCTGGTACTCCCCTCGGAGATTTACTGTCTGCTGTAGAGAGGAGAGGAGAGGTGCCTGGTACTCCCCTCAGAGATTTACTGTCTGCTGTAGAGAGGAGAGGATCCTGGTACTCCCCTCGGAGATTTACTGTCTGCTGTAGAGAGGAGAGGAGCCTGGTACTTCCCTCAGAGATGTACTGTCTGCTGTAGAGAGGAGAGGAGTCTGGTACTCCCCTCAGAGATGTACTGTCTGCTGTAGAGAGGAGAGGAGCCTGGTTCTCCCCTCAGAGATGTACTGTCTGCTGTAGAGAGGAGAGGAGCCTGGTACTCCCCTCAGAGATGTACTGTCTGCTGTAGAGAAGAGAGGAGTCTGGTTCTCCACTCAGAGATGTACTGTCTGCTGTAGAGGGGAGAGGAGAGGGGTCTTGTACTCCCCTCAGAGATGTACTGTCTGCTGTAGAGAGGAGAGGAGCCTGGTACTCCCCTCAGAGATGTACTGTCTGCTGTAGAGAGGAGAGGAGCCTGGTACTCCCCTCATAGGTTTACTGTCTCCTGTAGAGAGGAGAGGAGCCTGGTACTCCCCTCAGAGATGTACTGTCTGCTGTAGAGAGGAGAGGAGAGGAGTCTGGTACTCCCCTCTGAGATTTACTGTCTGCTGTAGAGAGGAGAGGAGCCTGGTTCTCCCCTCAGAGATGTACTGTCTGCTGTAGAGAGGAGAGGAGCCTGGTACTCCCCTCAGAGATGTACTCTGGATAAGAGCGTCTGCTAAATGACTTAAATGTAAATGTAATGTACTGTCTGCTGTAGAGAGGAGAGGAGCCTGGTACTCCCCTCAGAGATGTACTGTCTGCTGTAGAGAAGAGAGGAGCCTGGTACTCCCCTCAGAGATGTACTGTCTGCTGTAGAGAGGAGAGGAGTCTGGTACTCCCCTCAGAGATGTACTGTCTGCTGTAGAGAGGAGAGGAGTCTGGTACTCCCCTCAGAGATGTACTGTCTGCTGTAGAGAGGAGAGGAGAGGAGTCTGGTACTCCCCTCAGAGATTTACTGTCTGCTGTAGAGAGGAGAGGAGCCTGGTACTCCCCTCAGAGATGTACTGTCTGCTGTAGAGAGGAGAGGAGCCTGGTACTCCCCTCAGAGATGTACTGTCTGCTGTAGAGAGGAGAGGAGTCTGGTACTCCCCTCAGAGATGTACTGTCTGCTGTAGAGAGGAGAGGAGTCTGGTACTCCCCTCAGAGATGTACTGTCTGCTGTAGAGAGGAGAGGAGTCTGGTACTCCCCTCAGAGATGTACTGTCTGCTGTAGAGAGGAGAGGAGCCTGGTACTCCCCTCAGAGATGTACTGTCTGCTGTAGAGAGGAGAGGAGCCTGGTACTCCCCTCAGAGTTGTTCTTTCTGCTGTAGAGAGGAGAGGAGCCTGATACTCCCCTCAGAGATGTACTGTCTGCTGTAGAGAGGAGAGGAGCCTGGTACTCCCCTCAGAGATTTACTGTCTGCTGTAGAGAGGAGAGGAGCCTGGTACTCCCCTCAGAGATGTACTGTCTGCTGTAGAGAGGAGAGGAGCCTGGTACTCCCCTCAGAGATGTACTGTCTGCTGTAGAGAGGACAGGAGTCTGGTTCTCCACTCAGAGATGTACTGTCTGCTGTAGAGAAGAGAGGAGTCTGGTTCTCCACTCAGAGATGTACTGTCTGCTGTAGAGAGGACAGGAGTCTGGTTCTCCACTCAGATATTTACTGTCTGCTGTAGAGAGGAGAGGAGCCTGGTACTCCCCTCAGAGATGTACTGTCTGCTGTAGAGAGGAGAGGAGAGGGGTCTGGTACTCCCCTCAGAGATGTACTGTCTGCTGTAGAGAGGAGAGGAGCCTGGTACTCCCCTCATAGGTTTACTGTCTCCTGTAGAGAGGAGAGGAGCCTGGTACTCCCCTCAGAGATGTACTGTCTGCTGTAGAGAGGAGAGGAGAGGAGCCTGGTACTCCCCTCAGAGGTTTACTGTCTGCTGTAGAGAGGAGAGGAGCCTGGTACTCCCCTCATAGGTTTACTGTCTCCTGTAGAGAGGAGAGGAGCCTGGTACTCCCCTCAGAGATGTACTGTCTGCTGTAGAGAGGAGAGGAGAGGAGTCTGGTACTCCCCTCAGAGATGTACTGTCTGCTGTAGAGAGGAGAGGAGTCTGGTACTCCCCTCAGAGATGTACTGTCTGCTGTAGAGAGGAGAGGAGTCTGGTACTCCCCTCAAAGATGTACTGTCTGCTGTAGAGAGGAGAGGAGCCTGGTACTCCCCTCGGAGATTTACTGTCTGCTGTAGAGAGGAGAGGAGAGGAGCCTGGTACTCCCCTCAGAGATTTACTGTCTGCTGTAGAGAGGAGAGGATCCTGGTACTCCCCTCAGAGATTTACTGTCTGCTGTAGAGAGGAGAGGAGCCTGGTACTTCCCTCAGAGATGTACTGTCTGCTGTAGAGAGCAGAGGAGCCTGGTACTCCCCTCAGAGATGTACTGTCTGCTGTAGAGAGGAGAGGAGTCTGGTACTCCCCTCAGAGATGTACTGTCTGCTGTAGAGAGGAGAGGAGCCTGGTACTCCCCTCAGAGATGTACTGCCTGCTGTAGAGAGGAGAGGAGCCTGGTACTCCCCTCAGAGATGTACTGTCTGCTGTAGAGAGGAGAGGAGCCTGGTACTCCCCTCAGAGATGTACTGTCTGCTGTAGAGAGGAGAGGAGCCTGGTACTCCACTCAGAGATGTACTGTCTGCTGTAGAGAGGAGAGGAGCCTGGTACTCCACTCAGAGATTTACTGTCTGCTGTAGAGAGGAGAGGAGAATGGTTTTCCCCTCAGAGATGTACTGTCTGCTGTAGAGAGGAGAGGAGTCTGGTTCTCCACTCAGAGATGTACTGTCTGCTGTAGAGAGGAGAGGAGTCTGGTTCTCCCCTCAGAGATGTACTGTCTGCTGTAGAGAGGAGAGGAGCCTGGTACTCCCCTCGGAGATTTACTGTCTGCTGTAGAGAGGAGAGGAGAGGTGCCTGGTACTCCCCTCAGAGATTTACTGTCTGCTGTAGAGAGGAGAGGATCCTGGTACTCCCCTCGGAGATTTACTGTCTGCTGTAGAGAGGAGAGGAGCCTGGTACTTCCCTCAGAGATGTACTGTCTGCTGTAGAGAGGAGAGGAGTCTGGTACTCCCCTCAGAGATGTACTGTCTGCTGTAGAGAGGAGAGGAGCCTGGTTCTCCCCTCAGAGATGTACTGTCTGCTGTAGAGAGGAGAGGAGCCTGGTACTCCCCTCAGAGATGTACTGTCTGCTGTAGAGAAGAGAGGAGTCTGGTTCTCCACTCAGAGATGTACTGTCTGCTGTAGAGGGGAGAGGAGAGGGGTCTGGTACTCCCCTCAGAGATGTACTGTCTGCTGTAGAGAGGAGAGGAGCCTGGTACTCCCCTCAGAGGTTTACTGTCTGCTGTAGAGAGGAGAGGAGCCTGGTACTCCCCTCATAGGTTTACTGTCTCCTGTAGAGAGGAGAGGAGCCTGGTACTCCCCTCAGAGATGTACTGTCTGCTGTAGAGAGGAGAGGAGAGGAGTCTGGTACTCCCCTCTGAGATTTACTGTCTGCTGTAGAGAGGAGAGGAGCCTGGTTCTCCCCTCAGAGATGTACTGTCTGCTGTAGAGAGGAGAGGAGCCTGGTACTCCCCTCAGAGATGTACTCTGGATAAGAGCGTCTGCTAAATGACTTAAATGTAAATGTAATGTACTGTCTGCTGTAGAGAGGAGAGGAGCCTGGTACTCCCCTCAGAGATGTACTGTCTGCTGTAGAGAGGAGAGGAGCCTGGTACTCCCCTCAGAGATGTACTGTCTGCTGTAGAGAGGAGAGGAGTCTGGTACTCCCCTCAGAGATGTACTGTCTGCTGTAGAGAGGAGAGGAGTCTGGTACTCCCCTCAGAGATGTACTGTCTGCTGTAGAGAGGAGAGGAGAGGAGTCTGGTACTCCCCTCAGAGATTTACTGTCTGCTGTAGAGAGGAGAGGAGCCTGGTACTCCCCTCAGAGATGTACTGTCTGCTGTAGAGAGGAGAGGAGCCTGGTACTCCCCTCAGAGATGTACTGTCTGCTGTAGAGAGGAGAGGAGTCTGGTACTCCCCTCAGAGATGTACTGTCTGCTGTAGAGAGGAGAGGAGTCTGGTACTCCCCTCAGAGATGTACTGTCTGCTGTAGAGAGGAGAGGAGCCTGGTACTCCCCTCAGAGATGTACTGTCTGCTGTAGAGAGGAGAGGAGCCTGGTACTCCCCTCAGAGATGTACTGTCTGCTGTAGAGAGGAGAGGAGCCTGGTACTCCCCTCAGAGTTGTTCTTTCTGCTGTAGAGAGGAGAGGAGCCTGATACTCCCCTCAGAGATGTACTGTCTGCTGTAGAGAGGAGAGGAGCCTGGTACTCCCCTCAGAGATTTACTGTCTGCTGTAGAGAGGAGAGGAGCCTGGTACTCCCCTCAGAGATGTACTGTCTGCTGTAGAGAGGAGAGGAGCCTGGTACTCCCCTCAGAGATGTACTGTCTGCTGTAGAGAGGACAGGAGTCTGGTTCTCCACTCAGAGATGTACTGTCTGCTGTAGAGAAGAGAGGAGTCTGGTTCTCCACTCAGAGATGTACTGTCTGCTGTAGAGAGGACAGGAGTCTGGTTCTCCACTCAGATATTTACTGTCTGCTGTAGAGAGGAGAGGAGCCTGGTACTCCCCTCAGAGATGTACTGTCTGCTGTAGAGAGGAGAGGAGAGGGGTCTGGTACTCCCCTCAGAGATGTACTGTCTGCTGTAGAGAGGAGAGGAGCCTGGTACTCCCCTCATAGGTTTACTGTCTCCTGTAGAGAGGAGAGGAGCCTGGTACTCCCCTCAGAGATGTACTGTCTGCTGTAGAGAGGAGAGGAGAGGAGCCTGGTACTCCCCTCAGAGGTTTACTGTCTGCTGTAGAGAGGAGAGGAGCCTGGTACTCCCCTCATAGGTTTACTGTCTCCTGTAGAGAGGAGAGGAGCCTGGTACTCCCCTCAGAGATGTACTGTCTGCTGTAGAGAGGAGAGGAGAGGAGTCTGGTACTCCCCTCAGAGATGTACTGTCTGCTGTAGAGAGGAGAGGAGTCTGGTACTCCCCTCAGAGATGTACTGTCTGCTGTAGAGAGGAGAGGAGTCTGGTACTCCCCTCAAAGATGTACTGTCTGCTGTAGAGAGGAGAGGAGCCTGGTACTCCCCTCGGAGATTTACTGTCTGCTGTAGAGAGGAGAGGAGAGGAGCCTGGTACTCCCCTCAGAGATTTACTGTCTGCTGTAGAGAGGAGAGGATCCTGGTACTCCCCTCAGAGATTTACTGTCTGCTGTAGAGAGGAGAGGAGCCTGGTACTTCCCTCAGAGATGTACTGTCTGCTGTAGAGAGCAGAGGAGCCTGGTACTCCCCTCAGAGATGTACTGTCTGCTGTAGAGAGGAGAGGAGCCTGGTACTCCACTCAGAGATTTATTGTCTGCTGTAGAGAGGAGAGGAGAATGGTTTTCCCCTCAGAGATGTACTGTCTGCTGTAGAGAGGACAGGAGTCTGGTTTTCCACTCAGAGATGTACTGTCTGCTGTAGAGAGGAGAGGAGCCTGGTTCTCCACTCAGAGATGTACTGTCTGCTGTAGAGGGGAGAGGAGAGGGGTCTGGTACTCCCCTCAGAGATGTACTGTCTGCTGTAGAGAGGAGAGGAGCCTGGTACTCCCCTCAGAGGTTTACTGTCTGCTGTAGAGAGGAGAGGAGCCTGGTACTCCCCTCATAGGTTTACTGTCTCCTGTAGAGAGGAGAGGAGCCTGGTACTCCCCTCAGAGATGTACTGTCTGCTGTAGAGAGGAGAGGAGAGGAGTCTGGTACTCCCCTCAGAGATGTACTGTCTGCTGTAGAGAGGAGAGGAGAGGAGCCTGGTACTCCCCTCAGAGATTTACTGACTGCTGTAGAGAGGACAGGAGAATGGTTTTCCCCTCAGAGATTTACTGACTGCTGTAGAGAGGACAGGAGAATGGTTTTCCCCTCAGAGATGTACTGTCTGCTGTAGAGAGGAGAGGAGAGGAGCCTGGTACTCCCCTCAGAGATTTACTGTCTGCTGTAGAGAGGAGAGGAGAGGAGCCTGGTACTCCCCTCAGAGATGTACTGTCTGCTGTAGAGAGGAGAGGAGAGGAGCCTGGTACTCCCCTCAGAGATGTACTGTCTGCTGTAGAGAGGAGAGGAGCCTGGTACTTCCCTCAGAGATGTACTGTCTGCTGTAGAGAGGAGAGGAGCCTGGTACTCCACTCAGAGATGTACTGTCTGCTGTAGAGAGGAGAGGAGCCTGGTACTCCCCTCAGAGATTTACTGTCTGCTGTAGAGAGGAGAGGAGAGGAGCCTGGTACTCCCCTCAGAGATGTACTGTCTGCTGTAGAGAGGAGAGGAGAGGAGCCTGGTACTCCCCTCAGAGATGTACTGACTGCTGTAGAGAGGACAGGAGAATGGTTTTCCCCTCAGAGATTTACTGACTGCTGTAGAGAGGAGAGGAGAGGAGCCTGGTTCTCCCCTTAGAGATTTACTGTCTGCAGAAGAACCAGAGCGGGAGGCTACATGACAACAAGGCTCTTCAGTTATGTAAATGTCCCATTGTGGCTGTTGAAACTTTCACCACACACAAGGCAGGCAGAATTGGAGCATGACCACATTGTGTGTGTGTGTGTGTGTGTTTGGTGTGTGTGTTTGGTCTTGTGTGTGTGTGTGTGTGCATATTGCAGCCAGCTTTCGATGCAGCCTAAGGAGGTGTTACTGCAGCTGAGGCCCAGTGGCGGATTAGACTAAAACCCCGGCGTGTTCACGTGGCAGGAAATAACCGCCTGTTCTGCTCTTTTTAGCCGTCGTACCGGCGCCAACCGCTCGACCGGAGCTTAACCATTGGTAGAGAATTAGCTAAGCAACAATCTTTACATAATTAGAGTGTGACGGAGGACACTTCTCAGTGGCTCTACTGTAACCTAAAGGGTGTGACAGAGGACACTTCTCAGTGACTCTACTGTAACCTAAAGGGTGTGACAGAGGACACTTCTCAGTGACTCTACTGTAACCTAAAGGGTGAGACAGAGGACACTTCTCAGTGGCCTACTGTAACCTAAAGGGTGAGACAGAGGACACTTCTCAGTGGCTCTACTGTAACCTAAAGGGTGTGACAGAGGACACTTCTCAGTGACTCTACTGTAACCTAAAGGGTGTGATGGAGGACACTTCTCAGTGACTCTACTGTAACCTAAAGGGTGAGACAGAGGACACTTCTCAGTGGCCTACTGTAACCTAAAGGGTGAGACAGAGGACACTTCTCAGTGACTCTACTGTAACCTAAAGGGTGTGACGAAGGACACTTCTCAGTGACTCTACTGTAACCTAAAGGGTGTGACGAAGGACACTTCTCAGTGACTCTACTGTAACCTAAAGGGTGTGACGAAGGACACTTCTCAGTGACTCTACTGTAACCTAAAGGGTGAGACAGAGGACACTTCTCAGTGGCCTACTGTAACCTAAAGGGTGAGACAGAGGACACTTCTCAGTGGCTCTACTGTAACCTAAAGGGTGTGACAGAGGACACTTCTCAGTGACTCTACTGTAACCTAAAGGGTGTGATGGAGGACACTTCTCAGTGACTCTACTGTAACCTAAAGGGTGAGACAGAGGACACTTCTCAGTGGCCTACTGTAACCTAAAGGGTGAGACAGAGGACACTTCTCAGTGACTCTACTGTAACCTAAAGGGTGTGACGAAGGACACTTCTCAGTGACTCTACTGTAACCTAAAGGGTGTGACGAAGGACACTTCTCAGTGACTCTACTGTAACCTAAAGGGTGTGACGAAGGACACTTCTCAGTGACTCTACTGTAACCTAAAGGGTGAGACAGAGGACACTTCTCAGTGGCCTACTGTAACCTAAAGGGTGAGACAGAGGACACTTCTCGTGACTCTACTGTAACCTAAAGGGTGTGACGAAGGACACTTCTCAGTGACTCTACTGTAACCTAAAGGGTGTGACGAAGGACACTTCTCAGTGACTCTACTGTAACCTAAAGGGTGTGACGAAGGACACTTCTCAGTGACTCTACTGTAACCTTAAGGGTGAGACAGAGGACACTTGTCAATGACTCTACTGTAACCTAAAGGGTGAGACAGAGGACACTTCTCAGTGACTCGACTGTAACCTAAAGGGTGTGACGAAGGACACTTCTCAATGACTCGACTGTAACCTAAAGGGTGAGACAGAGGACACTTCTCAATGACTCTACTGTAACCTAAAGGGTGTGACGTAGGACACTTGTCAATGACTCTACTGTAAACTAAAGAGTAACAGACTGGCCCTCTGGCTACCACCATCAATGTGAACCATAGTAACAGACTGACCTCTGGGTGGTTCAGTCTGTACTGTAGACCTGTATAACATCATCCTCTGGGTTGTTCAGTCTGTACTGTAGACCTGTATAACATCATCCTCTGGGTGGTTCAGTCTGTACTGTAGACCTGTATAACATCATCCTCTGGGTGGTCCAGTCTGTACTGTAGACCTGTATAACATCATCCTCTGGGTGGTTCAGTCTGTACTGTAGACCTGTATAACATCATCCTCTGGGTGGTTCAGTCTGTACTGTAGACCTGTTTAACATCATCCTCTGGGTGGTTCAGTCTGTACTGTAGACCTGTATAACATCATCCTCTGGGTGGTTCAGTCTGTACTGTAGACCTATATAACATCATCCTCTGGGTGGTTCAGTCTGTACTGTAGACCTGTATAACATCATCCTCTGGGTGGTTCAGTCTGACCTCTGGGTGGTTCAGTCTGTACTGTAGACCTGTTTAACATCATCCTCTGGGTGGTTCAGTCTGTACTGTAGACCTGTATAACATCATCCTCTGGGTGGTTCAGTCTGTACTGTAGACCTGTTTAACATCATCCTCTGGGTGGTTCAGTCTGTACTGTAGACCTGTATAACATCATCCTCTGGGTGGTTCAGTCTGACCTCTGGGTGGTTCAGTCTGTACTGTAGACCTGTATAACATCATCCTCTGGGTTGTTCAGTCTGTACTGTAGACCTGTATAACATCATCCTCTGGGTGGTTCAGTCTGTACTGTAGACCTGTATAACATCATCCTCTGGGTGGTTCAGTCTGTACTGTAGACCTGTATAACATCATCCTCTGGGTGGTTCAGTCTGTACTGTAGACCTGTATAACATCATCCTCTGGGTGGTTCAGTCTGTACTGTAGACCTGTATAACATCATCCTCTGGGTGGTTCAGTCTGTACTGTAGACCTGTATAACATCATCCTCTGGGTGGTTCAGTCTGTACTGTAGACCTGTATAACATCATCCTTTGGGTGGTTCAGTCTGTACTGTAGACCTGTATAACATCATCCTCTGGGTGGTTCAGTCTGTACTGTAGACCTGTATAACATCATCCTCTGGGTGGTTCAGTCTGTACTGTAGACCTGTATAACATCATCCTCTGGGTGGTTCAGTCTGTACTGTAGACCTGTATAACACCATCCTCTGGGTGGTTCAGTCTGTACTGTAGACCTGTATAACATCATCCTCTGGGTCGTTCAGTCTGACCTCTGGTGACTGTGTTTAACCGACGGAGGAGTCACTACTGTACTGTATACAGTCCCTTCGGAAAGTATTCAGACCCCTTGACTTGTTCCACGTTTTGTTAGGTTACGGCCTTTTTCTAAAATGGATTCAATTGTTTTTCCCCCCCTCGTCAATCTACACACAATTCCCCATAAGGACAAATCAAAAACAGGGTTTTAGACATTTTTGTTAATTTAATAACAATAAAGAACTGAAATATCACATTTATATAACATATTTAGACTCTTTACTTTGTTGAAGCACCTTTGGCAGCGATTGCAGCCTTGTGTCTTCTTGGGTATGACGCTACAAACTTGGCACATTTGTATTTGGGGAGTTTCTCCCATTCTTCTCTGCAGATCCTCTTAACTTAAGCCCTGTCATGTTGCATGGGGAGCGTCGTTGAACAGCTATTTTCAGGTTTCTCTAAAGATGTTCGAGTCCGGGCTCTGGCTGGTCCTCTCAATGACAATCAGAAACTTGTCCTGAAACCCCTCCTGCATTGTCTTGGCTGTGTGCTTAGGGTCGTTGACCTGTTGGAAGGTGAACCTTTGCCCCAGTCTGAGGTCCTGAGTGCTCTAGAGCAGGTTTTCATCAAGGATCTCTCTGTACTTTGCTCCATTCATCTTTCCCTCGATCCTGACTAGTCTCCAAGTCCCTGCCTGCTGAAAAACATCTCCACAGCATGATGCCGCCACCACCATGCTTCACCGTAGGGATGGTGCCAGGTTTCCTCCAGACGTGATGCTTTGCAATCTTTGTTTCATCAGACCAGAGAATCTTGTTTCTCATGGTCTGAGAGTCTTTAGGTGCCTTTTGGAAAACTCAAAGCAGGCTGTCGTGTGCCTTTTACTGAGGAGTGGTTTCAATCTGGCCACTCTGCCACAAAGGCCTAATTGGTGGAGTGCTGCAGAGATGGTTGTCCTTCTGGAAGGTTCTCCCATCTCCACAGAGGAACTCTAGAGCTCTGTCAGAGTGACCATCTGGTTCTTGGTCACCTCTCTAACCAAGGCCCTTCTCCCCCGATTGCTCAGTTTGGCCGGGGGGCCATTTAAGAACGATGGAGTCCACTGTGCACTTGGGGACCTTCAATGCTGCAGAAATGTTTTGGTACCCTTCCCCAGATCTGTGCATCTACACAATCCTGTCTCGGAGCTCTATGGACAATTCCTTCAAGCTCATGGCTTGGTTTTTGCTCTGATATGCACTGTCAACTGTGGGACCTTATATAGACAGGTGTGTGCCTTTTCAAATCATGCCCAATCAATTGAATTTACCAGAGGTGGACTCCAAGTTATAGAAACATCTCAAGGATGATCAATGGAAACAGGATGCACCTGAGCTCAATTTCGAGTCTCATAGAAAACGATCTGAATAGTTATTTATTATTTTTTTTTTTTAATACATTTGCTAAAATTTGTAAAACTGTTTTCGTTTAGTCATTATTTGTGTGAAAATTTATGAGTGTTTTTGCATTTTTACAATCCATTTTAGAATAAGGCTTTAACGTGACAAAATGTGGGAAAAGTCAAGGGTTCTGAATACTTTCCAAGTGCACTGTATTTGTGTCCCAAATGGGACACTATTCCCTTTGTAGTGCACTACTTTTAACCAGAGTTCTCATTGGGAATAGGGTGCCATTTGGGATGCAAGCGAGGTCTCCCTCCCTCCCTCCACGGTCAGCAGCTCAGGCCCTCAGGTACTCATTATCTCACACACACACAACACACCCACACACACCCACACACACCCACACACACACACACACACACACACACACACACACACACACACACACACACACACACACACACACACACACACACACACACACACACACACACACACACACACACACACACACACACACACACACACACACACACGTCAGCAGTAGGGCTGTCTATTGACCTTAACACAGAGTCTGTGTCTGTAAAGGGTGAGGACGACCCATCACATAACCTCTCTCCACCCTGCCAACCAGTACATCACTTCCCTGAGAGTTACATCACTTCCCTGAGAGTAGATTGAACTGCTACCCCCACCACTTTACCTGCTACAATATACTTTAGGAAACTAGGAAATAACAGAGAAAGGATAGTCAGACATGGACAAAATAAGCAAGTCAGTCTTCACGCAAAATGTTATTCCTTTACACTGAAAAAAAGTTTACAAGATTTCAAGTCATTTTAACACTGCTGCCGCTCTTCGTCCAGCTGGGTTAAAAGGAATGGAATCTTAGAACATGGATCATTATCTCCATAGACTAACACGGATCATTATCTCCATAGAATAACTTGGATCATTATCTCCATAGACTAACATGGATCATTATCTCCATAGAATAACATGGATCATTATCTCCATAGACTAACATGGATCATTATCTCCATAGAATAACTTGGATCATTATCTCCATAGAATAACTTGGATCATTATCTCCATAGAATAACTTGGATCATTATCTCCATAGACTAACATGGATCATTATCTCCATAGAATAACATGGATCATTATCTCCATAGACTAACATGGATCATTATCTCCATAGAATAACTTGGATCATTATCTCCATAGAATAACTTGGATCATTATCTCCATAGAATAACTTGGATCATTATCTCCATAGAATAAAATGGATCATTATCTCCATATAATAACACGGATCATTATCTCCATAGAATAACTTGGATCATTATCTCCATAGAATAACATGGATCATTATCTCCATAGAATAACTTGGATCATTATCTCCATAGAATAACATGGATCATTATCTCCATAGAATAAAATGGATCATTATCTCCATATAATAACACGGATCATTATCTCCATAGAATAACTTGGATCATTATCTCCATAGAATAACTTGGATCATTATCTCCATAGAATAACTTGGATCATTATCTCCATAGAATAACATGGATCATTATCTCCATAGAATAACACGGATCATTATCTCCATAGAATAACTTGGATCATTATCTCCATAGAATAACATGGATCATTATCTCCATTGAATAACATGGATCGTTATCTCCATAGAATAACATGGATCGTTATCTCCATAGAATAACATGGATCGTTAGCTCCATAGAATAACATGGATCGGTATCTCCATAGAATAAATTGGATCATTATCTCCATAGAATAACATGGATCATTATCTCCAAAGAATAACTTGGATCATTATCTCCATAGAATAACATGGATCGTTATCTCCATAGAATACCTTGGATCATTATCTCCATGGAATACCATGGATCATTCTCTCCATAGAATAACTTGGATCATTATGTCCATAGAATTACTTGGATCGTTATCTCCATAGAATAACATGGATCATTATCTCCATAGAATAACTTGGATCATTATCTTCATAGAATAAAATGGATCATTATCTCCATAGACTAACATGGATCATTATCTCCATAGAATAACTTGGATCATTATCTCCATAGAATAACTTGGATCATTATCTCCATAGAATAACATGGATCATTATCTCCATAGAATAAAATTGATCATTATCTCCATATAATAACACGGATCATTATCTCCATAGAATAACTTGGATCATTATCTCCATAGAATAACATGGATCATTATCTCCATAGAATAACTTGGATCATTATCTCCATAGAATAAAATGGATCATTATCTCCATATAATAACACGGATCATTATCTCCATATAATAACACGGATCATTATCTCCATAGAATAACTTGGATCATTATCTCCATAGAATAACTTGGATCATTATCTCCATAGAATAACTTGGATCATTATCTCCATAGAATAACATGGATCATTATCTCCATAGAATAACATAGATCATTATTTCCATAGAATAACATGGATCATTATCTCCATAGAATAAAACGGATCATTATCTCCATAGAATAACTTGGAACATTATCTCCATAGAATACCACGGATCATTATCTCCATAGAATAACATGGATCGTTAGCTCCATAGAATAACTTGGATCATTATCTCCATAGAATAACATGGATCGTTAGCTCCATAGAATAACATAGATCGGTATCTCCATAGAATACCATGGATCATTATCTCCATAGAATAACTTGGATCATTATCTCCATAGAATAACATGGATCATCATCTCCATAGACTAACACGGATCATTATCTCCATAGAATAACTTGGATCATTATCTCCATAGAATACCATGGATCATTATCTCCATAGAATAACTTGGATAATTATCTCCATAGAATAACTTGGATCATTATCTCCATAGAATAACATGGATCATCATCTCCATAGACTAACACGGATCATTATCTCCATAGAATAACTTGGATAATTATCTCCATATCCATATAATGTTCTATAGGATCCATCATCCACTAGCGTGATGATGATGATGATGATGATGATGATGATGATGATGAGCTGTCGCGCTTTAACACATTTTCATGTCATTTTGCTTGCGTCCCAAATGGCTCCCTATTCCCTACATAGTGCACTACTTTAGACCAGAACCCTATGGACCCTGGCCAAAAATAGTGCACTATGTAAGGAATAGGGTTCCATTTGGGCCCATGTTATAATCACTCAGCCCTGTGGGTGGTGTGATGGTTACTACTGTACTCTATAATACATGTTATAATCACTCAGCCCTGTTGGTGGTGTGATGGTTACTACTGTACTCTATAATACATGTTATTATCACTCAGCCCTGTGGGTGGTGTGATGGTTATAATCACTCAGCCCTGTGGGTGGTGAGATGGTTACTACTGTATTCTATAATACATGGTATAATCATTCAACCCTGTGGGTGGTGTGATGGTTATAATCACTCAGCCCTGTTGGTGGTGTGATGGTTACTACTGTACTATATAATACATGTTATAATCACTCAGCCATGTGGGTGGTGTGATGGTTATAATCACTCAGCCCTGTTGGTGGTGTGATGGTTATAATCACTCAGCCCTGTGGGTGGTGTGATGGTTATAATCACTCAGCCATGTGGGTGGTGTGATGGTTATAATCACTCAGCCCTGTGGGTGGTGTGATGGTTACTACTGTACTCTATAATACATGTTGTAATCACTCAGCCCTGTGGGTGGTGTGATGGTTATAATCACTCAGCCCTGTGGGTGGTGTGATGGTTATAATCACTCAGCCCTGTGGGTGGTGTGATGGTTACTACTGTACTCTATAATACATGTTATTATCACTCAGCCATGTGGGTGGTGTGATGGTTATAATCACTCAGCCCTGTGGGTGGTGTGATGGTTACTACTGTACTATATAATACATGTTATAATCACTCAGCCATGTGGGTGGTGTGATGGTTATAATCACTCAGCCCTGTGGGTGGTGTGATGGTTATAATCACTCAGCCCTGTTGGTGGTGTGATGGTTATAATCACTCAGCCCTGTGGGTGGTGGGATGGTTACTACTGTATTCTATAATACATGTTATAATCACTCAGCCCTGTGGGTGGTGTGATGTTATAATCACTCAGCCCTGTGGGTGGTGTGATGGTTATAATCACTCAGCCCTGTGGGTGGTGTGATGGTTACTACTGTACTCTATAATACATGGTATAATCACTCAGCCTTGTGGGTGGTGTGATGGTTATTATCACTCAGCCATGTGGGTGGTGTGATGGTTATTATCACTCAGCCCTGTTGGTGGTGTGATGGTTATAATCACTCAGCCCTGTGGGTGGTGTGATGGTTACTACTGTACTCTATAATACATGTTATAATCACTCAGCCCTGTGGGTGGTGTGATGGCTATAATCACTCAGCCCTGTGGGTGGTGTGATGGTTATAATCACTCAGCCCTGTGGGTGGTGTGATGGTTATAATCACTAAGCCCTGTGGGTGGTGTGATGGTTACTACTGTACTCTATAATACATGTTATAATCACTCAGCCCTGTGGGTGGTGTGATGGTTACTACTGTACTCTATAATACATGTTATAATCACTCAGCCCTGTGGGTGGTGTGATGGTTACTACTGTACTCTATAATACATGTTATAATCACTCAGCCCTGTGGGTGGTGTGATGGTTACTACTGTACTCTATAATACATGTTCCTGTTTACTGCAGTGACAGGAACTGATGGATCGTCCTCTTGTTTACCATACTAGAGAAACATTACTCAGTGTGTG
>NC_074675.1:259963-264963 GCF_029448725.1 Salvelinus fontinalis
GGTGGGGCTTAAGCTGCATCCCTGTCTCACCCCACGACCCTGTGTGAAGAAATGTGTGTTTTTTGCCAATTTTAACCGCACACTTGTTGTTTGTGTACATGGATTTTATGATCTCGTATGTTTTACCCCCAACACCACTTTCCATCAATTTGTATAGCAGACCCTCATGCCAAATTGAGTCAAAGGCTTTTTTGAAATCAACAAAGCATGAGAAGACTTTGCCTTTGTTTTGGTTTGTTTGGTTGTCAATTAGGGTGTGTAGGGTGAATACATGGTCTGTTGTACGGTAATTTGGTAAAAAGCCAATTTGACATTTGCTCAGTACATTGTTTTCATTGAGGAAATGTACGAGTCTGCTGTTAATGATAATGCAGAGTATTTTCCCAAGGTTACTGTTGACACATATTCCACGGTAGTTATTGGGGTCAAATTTGTCTCCACTTTTGTGGATTGGGGTGATCAGTCCTTGGTTCCAAATATTGGGGAAGATGCCAGAGCTAAGGACGATGTTAAAGAGTTTTAATATAGCCAATTGGAATTTGTTGTCTGTATATTTGATCATTTCATTAAGGATACCATCAACACCACAGGCCTTTTTGGGTTGGAGGGTTTTTATTTTGTCCTGTAACTCATTCAAGGTAATTGGAGAATCCAGTGGGTTCTGGTAGTCTTTAATAGTTGATTCTAGGATTTGTATTTGATCATGTATATGTTTTTGCTCTCTCTCTCTGTCTCTCTGTCTCTCTGTCTCTGTCTCTCTCTCTCTCTCTCTCTCTCTCTCTCTCTCTCTCTCTCTCTGTCTTTGTTCTCTCTAAAGTATTACCCACCAGGCGTTTTAGAGTCTGTGGTTTAAGGTGTATTGCTGTATAATTAAATCAATGATGTATTGAGGATTAGAGAAAGACTTAAATCAGCTCATCTCTTTTTAACTATCTCTATCTCTCCTTCTCTAATTCTTTCTCACCTCACAGTGTGAGTCTCTGCTCAGAGGCTGAACTGTTTCACCGGTGGTGTAATATGGTCAAATAGTTGGTGCTTAAAAACGCTGATCGCTGTGAGTAAAGTAACATTCAGTGCATTTTTCCGCAAAAGGTGGGTAAACGCTCGCGCAAAATATAACGTCTGGGTAAACAGCGTTTATGTGTGTTTACTCTCCACTACACAAACTGTTCACCAGCGTCTGGATAATGTACTTAGTCATGGTTTCAAGCATGTTATTGTTGTAGACCTCCTTCTGTGATGACAAGGAAGCACTTTTGACCAAAGTAACTTCCTCATAGATGACAAGAAGCACTTTTCACCAAAGTAACTTCCTCATAGATGACAAGGAAGCACTTTTCACCAAAGTAACTTCCTCATAGATGACAAGGAAGCACTTTTCACCAATGTAACTTCCTCATAGATGACAAGGAAGCACTTTTGACCAAAGTAACTTCCTCATAGATGACAAGGAAGCACTTTTCACCAAAGTAACTTCCTCATAGATGACAAGGAAGCACTTTTCACCAAAGTAACTTCCTCATAGATGACACGGAAGCACTTTTGACCAAAGTAACTTCCTCATAGATGACAAGGAAGCACTTTTGACCAAAGTAACTTCCTCATAGATGACAAGGAAGCACTTTTCACCAAAGTAACTTCCTCATAGATGACAAGGAAGCACTTTTCACCAAAGTAACTTCCTCATAGATGACAAGGAAGCACTTTTCACCAAAGTAACTTCCTCATAGATGACACGGAAGCACTTTTGACCAAAGTAACTTCCTCATAGATGACAAGGAAGCACTTTTGACCAAAGTAACTTCCTCATAGATGACAAGGAAGCACTTTTGACCAAAGTAACTTCCTCATAGATGACAAGGAAGCACTTTTGACCAAAGTAACTTCCTCATAGATGACAAGGAAGCACTTTTGACCAAAGTAACTTCCTCATAGATGACAAGGAAGCACTTTTGACCAAAGTAACTTCCTCATAGATGACAAGGAAGCACTTTTGACCAAAGTAACTTCCTCATAGATGACAAGGAAGCACTTTTCACCAAAGTAACTTCCTCATAGATGACAAGGAAGCACTTTTGACCAAAGTAACTTCCTCATAGATGACAAGGAAGCACTTTTCACCAAAGTAACTTCCTCATAGATGACAAGCTGAACAAAGTCTCACTCTAACAGCGCTGTAGAGGATGGCTGCTGTTGTGCGAGTTCCTAACTCGTTGTGGGGACATCCCGAGTGGCGCAGTGGTCTAAGGCACTGCAGCACAGTGTTCAGAGGCATCACTACAGACCAGGTTCGATCCCAGGCTGTGTCGCAGCCGGCCAAGACTGGAAGACCCATGAGGCGGCGCGCAATTGGGCCTTCGTCGTCCGGGTTAGGGGAGGGTTTGTGTCTCTGCTCAAATCTGGGTAAAAGATTTAAAGGAATGTGAGTTTTATTTTGTCATTGCTTTTTAAAAGTCCAAACCTTGACAGCAGACTTGCCAGCTAAGACAGACAAGCTAGCTACTCTAATTTGATTGATAGCCTGAAATTGCATTTTAGTAGCGAGTCTTGAGGTTGGGAGATTGGGAACTTATCTGCGCTAGCTAAAGCCAACTTCATACAATTGCTAGGTGGCTAGTAGTATTACAGAGAAACTACTAGCCAAGATAGTATGAAACAGGACAAATCTGACGGGGCATGTGATCCTATGGGCACGATGCCTCTGACTGCCAGGTCTACTGGATCCTGTCTGAAGGAACGGGGGTGACGACGTGGCCAGGCCAGAGTTTCCAAGAGAGGATGACAGAGATGGAGGGAGAGAAGAGGAGAGGAGGAGTGGAGAGGAGATGAGAGAGGATTGGGAGGAGAAGAGGAGTGGAGAGGAGAGGAGAGAGGATTGGGAGGAGAAGCGGGAGGAAGCAGGGAGGAGAGGAGAGAGGTACTAGGAGAGGAGAGAGGTACTAGGAGAGGAGAGAGGTACTAGGAGAGGAGAGAGGTATTAGGAGAGGAGAAGAGGGAGGAGAGGAGAGAGGTACTAGGAGAGGAGAGAGGATTGGGAGGAAGCAGGGAGGAGAGGAGAGAGGTACTAGGAGAGGAGAGAGGTACAAGGAGAGGAGAAGAGGGAGGAGAGGAGAGAGGTACTAGGAGAGGAGAAGAGGGAGGAGAGGAGAGAGGTACTAGGAGAGGAGAGAGGTACTAGGAGAGGAGAGAGGTACTAGGAGAGGAGAAGAGGGAGGAGAGGAGAGAGGTACTAGGAGAGGGTAACTGCCTGGTCACAGGAGCCTGGGTCATATTCATTAGAGCACAAAACAAAAAATGCCTAAAACATTTTGCCATGTAAATCAGATTATATCCCTAAATCAACCAAACTGATTTATTTATTTGCCCGTTAGAGTGTTTGTCTGTGGTTTGTCATCTCTGTCTCTCCAAATTGGCTCATATTGAAGAGGTGTATTCATCTGTCTGTGATGTCTCATAGACATGTCGGAGCCACGTGTGTCAGATCAAAACAGAAAGTGTATGTCACCCCAAAAAAGGGAAATATGATTCTATCCGTGGCTTATGAAATGTTAATATTGACCCACTACATTCAGAAATGATTGATTTAGTATCTTGTTTCTTAGTGAACTCATACAACATTAATTCAACATAGTAAATGTTTTATTACACAGTACACCCAGACATTGCTGGCTTGTCCAACACTACTGTAAGACTGTAGCTCTGAGCTCAGTGGAGACTATGGAGTCAGTCTATTAGTTATCTGTCTGTCAGTGTTGTGGAGCTCAGTGGAGACTATGGAGTCAGTCTATTAGTTATCTGTCTGTCTGTGTTGTGGAGCTCAGTGGAGACTATGGAGTCAGTCTATTAGTTATCTGTCTGTCTGTGTTGTGGAGCTCAGTGGAGACTATGGAGTCAGTCTATTAGTTATCTGTCTGTCAGTGTTGTGGAGCTCAGTGGAGACTATGGAGTCAGTCTATTAGTTATCTGTCGGACTGTGTTGTGGAGCTCAGTGGAGACTATGGAGTCAGTCTATTAGTTATCTGTCTGTCAGTGTTGTGGAGCTCAGTGGAGACTATGGAGTCAGTCTATTAGTTATCTGTCTGACTGTGTTGTGGACCTCAGTGGAGACTATGGAGTCAGTCTATTAGTTATCTGTCTGTCAGTGTTGTGGAGCTCAGTGGAGACTATGGAGTCAGTCTATTAGTTATCTGTCTGTCTGTGTTGTGGAGCTCAGTGGAGACTATGGAGTCAGTCTATTAGTTATCTGTCTGTCAGTGTTGCGGTGACACTACTGAGCTGGCAGACACGCACGCACGCACGCACACACACACACACACACACACACACACACACACACACACACACACACACACACACACACACACACACACACACACACACACACACACACACACACACACACACACACACACACACACACACACACACAGTGGTGGTCCCGATGCTGTGTCACGGTCTGCAGCTCTGTCAAGGTCACCCTCTCCACCAGCGCCAGTCTTGGCACCAGCACCGGCCCCCGTCCGCCCCACACTTCATCATGGAAGTTATTCACCAGAACCACGCTGATGTGGGTGTGTGTCATCTCTCCTTGTTGGGGACATATCAACACTACGGAGGATACAATACTACTATACTACTAGGGGGATACTACCATACTACTAGGAGGATACAATACTACTACTACTAGGAGGATACGACTATACTACTAGGAGGATACTATACTACTACTACTAGCAGGATACTACTATACTACTAGGAGGATACAATACTACTACTACTACTACGAGGATACGACTATACTACTAGGAGGATACAATACTACTACTACTAGGAGGATACTACTATACTACTAGGAGGATACAATACTACTACTACTAGCAGGATACTACTATACTACTAGGAGGATACAATACTACTACTACTAGGAGGATACGACTATACTACTAGGAGGATACAATACTACTACTACTAGGAGGATACGACTATACTACTAGGAGGAT
>NC_074675.1:269963-442463 GCF_029448725.1 Salvelinus fontinalis
CCATATGTTGTCTTTCAGAACCCGCCTGCCTGCCTCACATAGGAATCCAGCACTGCTTAGATCAGAGTAGGCATCTCTCAGGCAAAGGCTGAATCATGGAACAGAACCATATGTTGTCTTTCAGAACCCGCCTGCCTGCCTCGCATAGGAATCCAGCACTGACTTTTTCAACATTTTGTCATGTTACAGCCTTATTCTAAAATTGATTAAATTGTTTTTTCCCCCTACTCTATCTACACACAATACCCCATAATGACAAAGCAGAAACGGTTTATTAGACATTTTTGCTAATTTATTAAAATAAAAATACCCTTTATTTTGTTGAAGCACCTTTGGCTGTTACAGCCTCGAGATTTATTGGGTATGACGCTACAAGCTTGGCACACCTGTATTTGTGAAGTTTTTACCATTCTTCTCTGCAGATCCTCTCAAGCTCTGTCAGGTTGGATGAGGAGCGTTGCTGCACAGCTATTTTCAGCTCTCACTAGAGATGTTCGATCGGGTTCAAGTCCGGGCTCTGGCTGGGCCACTCAAGGACATTCAGAGACTCCTGCGTTGTCTTGGCTGTGTGCTTAGGGTCATTGTCCTGTTGGAAGGTGAACCTTCACCCCAGTCTGAGGTCCTGAGCGCCCTGGATCAGGTTTCATCAAGGATCTCTCTGTACTTTGCTCCGTTCATCTTTCCCTCGATCTTGACTAGTCTCCCAGTCCCTGCTTCTGAAAAATATCCCCACAGCATGATGCTGCCACCACTATGCTTCACCATAGGGGTGGTGCCAGGTTTCCTCCAGACGTGACGCTTGGCATTCAGGCCAAATAGTTCAATCTTGCTTTCATCAGACCAGAGAATCTTGTTTCTCATGGTCTGAGAGTCTTTAGGTGCCTTGTGGGAAACTCCAAGCGGGCTGTCATGTGTCTTTTACTGAGGAGTGGCTTCCGTCTGGTCATTCTACCATAAAGGCCTTATTAGTGGAGTGCTCCAGAGATGGTTGTCCTTCTGGAAGGTTCTCCCATCTCCACAGAGGAACTCTAGAGCTCTGTCAGAGTGACCATCTGGTTCTTGGTCACCTCCCTGACCAAGGCCGTTTTCCCCTGATTGCTCAGTTTGGCCGGGCGGCCAGCTCTAGGAAGAGTCTTAGTGGTTCCAAACTTGATCCATTTAAGAATGGTGGAGGCCACTGTGTTCTTGGGGACCTTCAATACTGCCGAAATGTTTTGGTACCCTTTCACAGATCAGTGCCTCGATACAATCCTGTCTCGGAGCTCTAAGGACAATTCCTTCGACCTCATGGCTTTGGTTTTTTTCTCTGAAGTGCACTGTCACCTGTGGGACCTTATGTAGACAAGTGTGTGCCTTTCCAACTCATGTCCAATCAATATAATTTACCACAGGTGAACTCCAATCAAGTTGTAGAAACATCTCAAGGATGATCAATGGAAACAGGATGCACCTGAAGTCAATTTCAAGTCTCATAGCAAAGGGTCTGAATACTTATGTAAATAAGGTATTTCTGTTTTTTTTTAGTTATACATTTGCAAAAATTTGTAAAGACCTGTTTTCACTTTGTCATTATGGGGTAATGTGTGTAGATTGCTGAGGATTAAAACATTTTTTTTTTTTAGAATAAGGATGTAATGTAAATAAATGTGGAAAAAGGGAAGGTGTTTGAACACTTTTCACAGGGACTGTATATATATATGTTGTAAAATGTAATACAAATATGTTCCTTTCTGAGTAACTTTAGAATTTTTCCCACTTGGAAAAGGGTTAGTATTATAGCACTATGAAACATTTAACTTCCTTAGTCTGGGAGGCTGGCGGTGTCTTCCTGAAGTTTGACAGTGTAACACCTCGTGTGCTTTAAATCAGTCCCATTTGTCTTGGGGCTTAATGCTGTCAGCTGGCTCTGACAGCCCTCCACCGGGACCCCGATACATCACAGCTGAAAGACTGCAGGGGGCTCAGAAAATTAGACATTTAGTTACAACAGCCTGGTTTAGGGGAGGGAGGGGAGCGGGTTGGTACAGAGAGGGGCTATGCTCTTTAGTATCTTCTTCCGTTCATTCAGCAGTCGTAATATTGGTTCTGGAAAACTGGAATATCCGAGCAGGCAAACAGAGATCATGTTATAATGGCCTTATTCCAACCAGGTTCTGGTGCATTATTCCAACCAGGTTCTGGTACATTATTCCAACCAGTTTTTGGTGCGTTATTCCAACCAGGTTCTGGTACATTATTCCAGCCATATTCTGGTACATAATTCCAACCAGTTTCTGGTACGTTATTCCAACCAGTTTCTGGTACGTTATTCCAGCCATATTTTGGTACATTATTCCAACCAGGTTCTGGTACGTTATTCCAACCAGGTTCTGGTACATAATTCCAACCAGTTTCTGGTACGTTATTCCTACCAGGTTCTGGTACGTTATTCCAACCAGTTTCTGGTACGTTATTCCAACCAGGTTCTGGTACATTATTCCAGCCATATTCTGGTACGTTATTCCAACCAGTTTCTGGTACGTTATTCCAAACAGGTTCTGGTACATTATTCCAGCCAGGTTCTGGTACATTATTCCAGCCATATTCTGGTACGTTATTCCAACCAGTTCCTGGTACGTTATTCCAAACAGGTTCTGGTACGTTATTCTAATCGGTTTCTGGTACCTTATTCCAACCAGTTCCTGGTACGTTATTCCAACCAGTTTCTGGGACGTTATTCTAATCGGTTTCTGGTACCTTAGTCCAACCAGTTTCTGGTACGTTATTCCAACCAGTTTCTGGTACATTATTCCAACCAGTTTCTGGTACGTTATTCCAACCAGTTTCTGGTACGTTATTCCAAACAGGTTCTGGTACGTTATTCCAACCAGTTTCTGGTACGTTATTCCAACCAGTTCCTGGTACGTTATTCCAAACAGGTTCTGGTACGTTATTCCAACCAGTTTCTGGTACATTATTCCAACCAGTTCCTGGTACGTTATTCCAAACAGGTTCTGGTACGTTATTCCAAACAGGTTCTGGTACGTTATTCCAAACAGTTTCTGGTACGTTATTCCAACCAGTTTCTGGTACGTTATTCCAAACAGTTTCTGGTACGTTATTCCAAACAGGTTCTGGTACGTTATTCCAACCAGTTTCTGGTACGTTATTCCAATCAGTTTCTGGTACGTTATTCCAACCAGTTCCTGGTACGTTATTCCAAACAGGTTCTGGTACGTTATTCCAAACAGGTTCTGGTACGTTATTCCAACCAGTTTCTGGTACGTTATTCCAACCAGTTCCTGGTACGTTATTCCAAACAGGTTCTGGTACGTTATTCCAACCAGTTTCTGGTACGTTATTCTAATCGGTTTCTGGTACCTTTTTCCAACCAGTTTCTGGTACGTTATTCTAACCAGTTTCTGGTACGTTATTCCAAACAGGTTCTGGTACGTTATTCCAACCAGTTTCTGGTACCTTATTCCAACCAGTTCCTGGTACGTTATTCCAAACAGGTTCTGGTACGCTATTCCAACCAGTTGCTGGTACGTTATTCCAACCAGTTGCTGGTACGTTATTCCAACCAGTTTCTGGTACGTTATTCCAACCAGTTCCTGGTACGTTATTCCAAACAGGTTCTGGTACGTTATTCCAACCAGTTCCTGGTATGTTATTCCAAACAGGTTCTGGTACGTTATTCCAACCAGTTTCTGGTACGTTATTCCAACCAGTTCCTGGTACGTTATTCCAAACAGGTTCTGGTACGTTATTCCAAACAGGTTCTGGTACGTTATTCCAAACAGTTTCTGGTACATTATTCCAACCAGTTTCTGGTACGTTATTCCAAACAGGTTCTGGTACATTATTCCAACCAGTTTCTGGTACGTTATTCCAACCAGTTTCTGGTACGTTATTCCAACCAGGTTCTGGTACATTATTCCAACCAGTTTCTGGTACGTTATTCCAACCAGTTCCTGGTACGTTATTCCAACCAGTTTCTGGTACGTTATTCCAACCAGTTCCTGGTACGTTATTCCAACCAGTTTCTGGTACGTTATTCCAACCAGTTTCTGGTACGTTATTCCAACCAGTTTCTGGTACGTTATTCCAACCAGTTCCTGGTACGTTATTCCAACCAGTTTCTGGTACGTTATTCCAACCCGTTTCTGGTACATTATTCCAACCAGTTTCTGGTACGTTATTCCAACCAGTTTCTGGTACGTTATTCCAACCAGGTTCTGGTACATTATTCCAACCAGGTTCTGGTACGTTATTCCAACCAGTTTCTGGTACGTTATTCCAACCAGTTCTGGTACGTTATTCCAACCAGTTTCTGGTACGTTATTCCAACCAGTTTCTGGTACGTTATTCCAACCAGTTTCTGGTACGTTATTCTAATCGGTTTCTGGTACCTTATTCCAACCAGTTTCTGGTACGTTATTCTAACCAGTTTCTGGTACGTTATTCCAAACAGGTTCTGGTACGTTATTCCAAACAGGTTCTGGTACGTTATTCCAACCAGTTTCTGGTACGTTATTCCAAACAGGTTCTGGTACGTTATTCCAACCAGTTTCTGGTACCTTATTCCAACCAGTTTCTGGTACATTATTCCAACCAGTTTCTGGTACCTTATTCCAACCAGTTTCTGGTACGTTATTCCAGCCACGTTCGTCCATTGGGATTGGTTCTGAAATGCAATGTTGCCCCTTTGTTGCCCCAACCCACCCACATCCACAACAGGTTTGGAATGTGTCTGTCAATATGTGTAGACAGACAGCATCTGATTACAGGATGTGTCTGTCAATATGTGTAGACAGATGGCATCTGATTACAGGATGTGTCTGTCAATATGTGTAGACAGATGGCATCTGATTACAGGATGTGTCTGTCAATCTGTGTAGACAGATGGCATCTGATTACAGGATGTGTCTGTCAATCTGTGTAGACAGATGGCATCTGATTACAGGATGTGTCTGTCAATCTGTGTAGACAGATGGCATCTGATTACAGGATGTGTCTGTCAATATGTGTAGACAGATGGCATCTGATTACAGGATGTGTCTGTCAATATGTGTAGACAGATGGCATCTGATTACAGGATGTGTCTGTCAATCTGTGTAGATAGATGGCATCTGGTTACAGGATGTGTTTGTCAATCTGTGTAGATAGATGGCAACTGATTACAGGATGTGTCTGTCAATCTGTGTAGACAGATGGCATCTGATTACAGGATGTGTCTGTCAATCTGTGTAGATAGATGGCATCTGGTTACAGGATGTGTTTGTCAATCTGTGTAGATAGATGGCAACTGATTACGTAGTTGGAATGTGTCTGTCAATCTGTGTAGATAGATGGCAACTGATTACATAGTTGGAATGTGTCTGTCAATCTGTGTAGATAGATGGCAACTGATTACATAGTTGGAATGTGTCTGTCAATCTGTGTAGATAGATGGCAACTGATTACATAGTTGGAATGTGTCTGTCAATCTGTGTAGATAGATGGCAACTGATTACATAGTTGGAATGTGTCTGTCAATCTGTGTAGATAGATGGCAACTGATTACATAGTTGGAATGTGTCTGTCAATCTGTGTAGATAGATGGCAACTGATTACAGGATGTGTTTGTCAATCTGTGTAGACAGATGGCAACTGATTACAGGATGTGTCTGTCAATCTGTGTAGATAGATGGCATCTGATTACAGGATGTGTCTGTCAATCTGTGTAGACAGATGGCATCTGATTACAGGGTTGGAATGTGTCTATTTTAATTTTATTTTTTTACTTCACCTTTATTTAACCAGGTCGGCCAGTTGAGAACAAGTTCTCATTTACAACTGCGACCTGGCCAAGATAAAGCAAAGCAGTGTCGACAAAAACAACAACACAGAGTTAGTTACACATAGAAACATCTACATACAGTGTGTGCAAATGTAGTAAGATTAGGGAGGTAAGGCAATAAATAGGCCATAGTTGAATAATAATTACAGTTTAGCATTAACACTGGAGTGATGTGCAGATGATGATGTGCAAGTAGAGATACCGGGGTGCAAAAGAGCAAAATAAAATAAAAATTAAATAACAATATGGGGATGAGGTAGTTGGATGGGCTATTTACTATTACTGAACTGTTAATCTGTTAATCTGTGTAGATAGATGGCATCTGATCACATTGAAGTTCAATGTCACGCCTTGAAGTTTTATAATTTCCATTCTCTCTCACTCTCTGTCTCTCTCTGAGTGTTACTGCTGTGGAAAGCGTGTGGAGGATTTGGGAGAGGCATTGGTGGCTTTACCCACAGTAAACCTTGAGCAGATTCTGGGTTGGGCCGGCTGGCAGTAAATTGCATTGGCAGGGAGTTTGTAATAGGGGATTTAATCTGAATAAAATTGACTCCAGAGAACCAGTCAATAATCCAGGATGTAATCCTATAATTGGATTGATTATGACAAAAGTAGGAGGAGAGGAGGAGAGATGGGCTGCGGAACGGAACTCCACTAGCCGAGGAGTCGTCTCTCCTGGCAAGTTGCCGGGCGGAGGAGGGAGAGAGAGAGACAGAGAGAAAGAGAATCAGACAGACATACAGACAGACAGACAGACAGACAGACAGACAGACAGACAGACAGACAGATTCAACCGAAGTCACAGAGTCACTAAGAGGTCAAATCCAACTCGTCCTGTAGTATCCCTGACCCGGGCTGATTAGGAAACTTTAAATTCACTGAGTGCCTTAAACCTAGCCTGATCCCCAATATGTTTGTGCTGTCTTGACGACAGTTGGAAAGAGAGTAGAAACAGATCTGTGACCAGGCTACCCTGTCTCCCCACCAGAGACGAACCTGAGTACAACTAGAGTTCAGAGTTCAGAGGTCACTAGGACATCTATAGAGTGGAATGTAAAGGATCAACTCTTTCATGCAGCGACATCACCTCTCACCCTGTCCTCCCCTAACCTTTACGTTTCACACACACACACACACACACACACACACACACACACACACACACACACACACACACACACACACACACACACACACACACACACACACACACACACACACACACACACACACACACACACCCACACACACACACACACACACACACACACACACACACACACACACACACACACACACACACACACACACACACACACACACACACACACACACAGAGACACACACCCCCACACACACACACACACACACACACACAGTTGTCGTCCATGGTGGATATTAACTCTGGTCAGTAGTGGTCCGTGGTGGATGTTAACTCTGGTCAGTCAGTAGTGGTCCATGGTGGATATTAACTCTGGTCAGTAGTGGTCCATGGTGGATGTTAACTCTGGTCAGTAGTAGTCCATGGTGGATATTAACTCTGGTCAGTAGTGGTCCATGGTGGATATTAACTCTGGTCAGTAGTAGTCCATGGTGGATATTAACTCTGGTCAGTAGTGGTCCATGGTGGATATTAACTCTGGTCAGTAGTAGTCCATGGTGGATATTAACTCTGGTCAGTAGTAGTCCATGGTGGATATTAACTCTGGTCAGTAGTAGTCCATGGTGGATATTAACTCTGGTCAGTAGTGGTCCATGGTGGATATTAACTCTGGTCAGTAGTGGTCCATGGTGGATATTATCTCTGGTCAGTAGTGGTCCATGGTGGATATTAACTCTGGTCAGTAGTAGTCCATGGTGGATATTAACTCTGGTCAGTAGTGGTCCATGGTGGATATTAACTCTGGTCAGTAGTGGTCCATGGTGGATATTAACTCTGGTCAGTAGTGGTCCATGGTGGATATTAACTCTGGTCAGTAGTGGTCCATGGTGAATGATCATGAATTATACATGTATGTTTGTCTGTGGGATGTAATTTTGTGGGGGTGTGAGTAAAGGAGGAATATTTTCCCTCTATGCTCGGTAGTCAGGCATAATGTAATGATACACAAATCCATCTAGGGGGTAAATTACAGAGGTCTTGTGCAATTATGGTTTATCTTTATTCATCAAGGTTGTTGTTCCTCCTAACATGTCAGTGCTTGTTGTAATTACAATAGAAGGGCAGGCTTTTGCCACCATGACATGTTGCCCGACATTAGTCGTGGTACAAAGAAGGAGGTCAACAGTGGCATAATCAAGGCCTCTGCCTGAGCACTGTGACAAATGTAGGCTGTTTAGACAGAGTCTGAAATGCAGCACTATTCCCTACATAGTGCACTAGTTTTATCCAGAAGCATGTGGGCCCTGAACAAAAAATAGTGCACTGACTAGGGAATCGAGTGCTATAGTAGTGCACTAACTAGGGAATCAAGAGCTATAGTAGTGCACTAACTAGGGATTAGGGTGTTATAGTAGTGCACTAACTAGGGACTAGGGTGTTATAGTAGTGCACTAACTAGGGAATAGGGTGTCATTTGGGACGACTGATTAAAATGACCCATTTAAGATGTGACAACCGCAGCGTTCATGTGCCGTGACCTGTTCTTGTTTTGAGAAACAATTTTCATTTAGAGAGAACATAGAGCGGTGTTGGGGGGGGAGGGGAGACGGGGACCGGGGGCCATTTTAGCAGAGTGACAAAACAACCAATCAATTTGAATTGTAACAACATTATGAGAGGTGAACAAGGCCCTTTGTGACTTGAGGGAAAATATGGCCTTTTATCATTAACCGATCAACAATATTTATTTTCATATCGTTTTTTAGTTTATCAGTTCATCATGTCTGTAATGTTGATACTAATATTATTGGTTGTTCAGACAGGAAAGAGCAAAAAGGGTGGTGTGTTTACAGGACTAGCCGGAGCCTAACAGTGCTCTGTATGGACCAGACGAGGCACAGACAATCATCTGCCCTATGGTGTCCCTGTGATCCATCCCATGTGTCCGCTTGATCTCCTATCAAAGCTCAGAGGAGGTGTGTAGCCATGGAAACAGTTTTACAACAACGGACAAAGACACAGAATAATGATTCAAATTAGAATGTCAAATCTAACAATTGTATTTCTGTCATTCTCTAGACCAGGGGTTTTCAACTCTGACCATGCCAGGTCCAAAACCAACTGGTTTTCTGTTCTGCCTGATCATTAATTACAACCACCTGATGTCCCCAGTCTAAATCAGTCCCTGATTAGAGGGGAACTTGGTGTCCCAGGTCTAAATCAGTCCCTGATTAGAGGGGAACCTGGTGTCCCAGGTCTAAATCAGTCCCTGATTAGAGGGGAACCTGGTGTCCCAGGTCTAAATCAGTCCCTAATTAGAGGGGAACCTGATGTCCCCAGTCTAAATCAGTCCCTGATAAGAGGGAACCTGGTGTCCCAGGTCTAAATCAGTCCCTGATTAGAGGGGAACCTGGTGTCCCAGGTCTAAATCAGTCCCTGATTAGAGGGGAACCTGGTGTCCCAGGTCTAAATCAGTCCCTAATTAGAGGGGAACCTGGTGTCCCAGGTCTAAATCAGTCCCTGATTAGAGGGGAACCTGGTGTCCCAGGTCTAAATCAGGCCCTAATTAGAGGGGAACCTGGTGTCCCAGGTCTAAATCAGTCCCTGATTAGAGGGGAACCTGGTGTCCCAGGTCTAAATCAGTCCCTGATTAGAGGGGAACCTGATGTCCCAGGTCTAAATCAGTCCCTGATTAGAGGGGAACCTGGTGTCCCAGGTCTAAATCAGTCCCTGATTAGAGGGGAACCTGGTGTCTCTGGTCTAAATCAGTCCCTGATTAGAGGGGAACCTGGTGTCCCAGGTCTAAATCAGTCCCTGATTAGAGGGGAACCTGGTGTCCCAGGTCTAAATCAGTCCCTGATTAGAGGGGAACCTGGTGTCCCAGGTCAAAATCAGTCCCTGATTAGAGGGGAACCTGATGTCCCAGGTCTAAATCAGTCCCTGATTAGAGGGGAACCTGGTGTCCCAGGTCTAAATCAGTCCCTAATTAGAGGGGAACCTGATGTCCCCAGTCTAAATCAGTCCCTAATTAGAGGGGAACCTGGTGTCCCAGGTCTAAATCAGTCCCTGATTAGAGGGGAACCTGGTGTCCCAGGTCTAAATCAGGCCCTAATTAGAGGGGAACCTGGTGTCCCAGGTCTAAATCAGTCCCTGATTAGAGGGGAACCTGGTGTCCCAGGTCTAAATCAGTCCCTGATTAGAGGGGAACCTGGTGTCCCAGGTCTAAATCAGTCCCTGATTAGAGGGGAACCTGATGTCCCCAGTCTAAATCAGTCCCTGGTTAGAGGGGAACCTGGTGTCCCAGGTCAAAATCAGTCCCTGATTAGAGGGGAACCTGATGTCCCAGGTCTAAATCAGTCCCTGATTAGAGGGGAACCTGGTGTCCCAGGTCTAAATCAGTCCCTGATTAGAGGGGAACCTGGTGTCTCTGGTCTAAATCAGTCCCTGATTAGAGGGGAACCTGATGTCCCAGGTCTAAATCAGGGGGGAATAATAATAAAAAGCAGTGGAACTGGCTTGGAGGTTCAGAATTGAGTTGGAGGGCCCTAGACTACAGAGCTCAGGGAAGAATGAACCATTGAAGATATCCCTCACAGAGTGTCTCATCCTTTAGACTACAGAGCTCAGGGAAGAATGAACCATTGAAGATACCCCCCACAGAGTGTCTTGACCAGTCTACTCTGAACTCTCTCCTTCTCTCGGTCTCTTCCTCCTTCCTTATTCTCTCTCACTCTGTATCTCCTGCTTTCTTTCTCTCTCTCTCTTTCTCTCTCTCTCTCTCTCTCTCTCTCTCTCTCGCTCTCTCGCTCTCTCGCTCTCTCGCTCTCTCGCTCTCTCTCTCTCTCTCTCTCTCTCTCTCTCTCTCTCTCTCTCTCTCTCTCTCTCTCTCTCTCTCTCTCTCTCTCTCTCTCTCTCTCTCTCTCTCTCTCTCTCTCTCTCTCTCTCTCTCTCTCTCTCTGTGAGTTATCATTTAATCCTGTGTTAGGATGGGCTCCTTTCTCCAGGGTGGTTCTGTCTCTCTCTCTATGTCAAACCTCACAGTTATTTTACTCTCTGGCTCTTTCTGTTCGAGCTTAAAATAGACTGGTTCTGAGAGTGACAAATGTCCAGCTATAGCCTCCTCAGGGTATGCCCCTGTATAGTGCACTAATTTTCACTAGGGCCCCTAGGCAGGGAACCACTATACAGGGAATAAGGGGCCATTTGGGACACAGCCCTTCCTTAAAGTCATTCTGAATGTATGGCTTTAAGATATATAGAAGGTAAAGTATGATGGTTGTGAGAATAATATCACTGTGTCCTCTGCGGACCAGAGAGAAGAGATAGAGGAGAGAGAACGAGGTTAAAACCTGCTCTGACATCACAGAGGGAGCTGAGTGACATCAAAGTCTGTTATGTTTTTCTTTTCTGTCCATTTAACCTTTATTCAACCTTTATTTAACCTTTATTTAACGAGGCAAGTCAGTTAAGAACAAATTCTTATTTACAATGACGGCCTACCAAAAAGCTTAAGGCCTCCTGCGGGGGACGGAGGCTGGGATTAAAAATAAAAATAAATTCAATAAAAATATAGGACAAAAGCACAAAATGACAACACATCATGGTAGGAACACAAAATGACAACAACATGGTAGTAGCATAACATGACAATAACACAGCATGACAACAACATGGTAGCAACACAACATGTCAACAACATGGTAGCAACACAACATAACAACACAACATATCAACAACATGGTAGCAGGACAACATGAGAACAACATGGTAGCAACACAACATGGTAGCAACACAACATGTCAACAACATGGTAGCAACACAACATGGCAGCAACACAACATGTCAACAACATGGTAGCAGCACAACATGGTAGCAACACAACATGTCAGCAACATGGTAGCAACACAACATGTCAACAACATGGTAGCAACACAACATGTCAACAACATGGCAGCAACACAACATGGCAACAACATGGCAGCAACACAACATGTCAACAACATGGTAGCAACACAACATGTCAACAACATGGTAGCAACACAACATGTCAACAACATGGTAGCAACACAACATGTCAACAACATGGTAGCAACACAACATGTCAACAACATGGTAGCAACACAACATGTCAACAACATGGTAGCAACACAACATGTCAACAACATGGTAGCAACACAACATGTCAATAACATGGTAGCAACACAACATGGCAGCAACATGGCAGCAACACAACATGGCAGCAACATGGCAGCAACACAACATGTCAACAACATGGTAGCAACACAACATGTCAACAACATGGTAGCAACACAACATGACAACAACATGGTAGCAACACAACATGTCAACAACATGGTAGCAACACAACATGTCAACAACATGGTAGCAACACAACATGACAACAACATGGTAGCAACACAACATGTCAACAACATGGTAGCAACACAACATGTCAACAACATGGTAGCAACACAACATGGCAGCAACATGGCAGCAACACAACATGTCAGCAACATGGCAGCAACACAACATGTCAACAACATGGTAGCAACACAACATGTCAACAACATGGTAGCAACACAACATGACAACAACATGGTAGCAACACAACATGTCAACAACATGGTAGCAACACAACATGTCAACAACATGGTAGCAACACAACATGACAACAACATGGTAGCAACACAACATGTCAACAACATGGTAGCAACACAACATGACAACAACATGATAGCAACACAACATGGCAGCAACATGGTAGCAACACAACATGTCAACAACATGGTAGCAACACAACATGACAACAATATGGTAGCATCACAACATGGTAACAGCTAAAGCCTTGAATGGTGTGTCGCCTCCCGCTCACTCAAAGTCAGATAATACACACACACACACGGGCGCGCACGCGCACGCGCGCACACACACACACACACACACACACACACACACACACACACACACACACACACACACACACAGACACACAGACACACAGACACACAGACACACAGACACACAGACACACACATACACACACACACACAGACACACAGACACAGACACAGACACACACACACACACACACACACACACACACACACACACACACACACACACACACACACACACACACACACACACACACACACACACACACACACACACACACACATAGACACACACAATGACACCTCAGTAGCTTTAAGGGATACACATTGTACTGTGTAGAGAAACAACACAGAGAAAAAGCTGGTGTTGTAAAGTTAACGGCCTGTGAAGTCCTTTCTTTCTTTGTATGTATGTGTGTGTATTTCCATCAGTGTGTTATGGGACTGAGGCTGGGGGGCGGTGATGGTTAGTTGGGCAGAATCAATCAGGTATCCCCAGAGCTCAGAGCAGCAGAGCAGCAGAGCAGGCCAGACCTCATCTGTTACTCTCTACACAACACTGGGATTTAACATAGTCCTCAGAGCCTGCTGATAGCCGAGGGGAGAGGGGGAGGGAGGGAAGGGTAGGGAGGAAGGGGAGAGGGATTGGGAGCGGGATGGGGAGGAAAGGGAGTGGGGGGAAGGGGGGAAGTGAAGGGGGAAGGGAGGGAGAGGAGGAGGTTATGAGTGAGGAGAGAGGGAAGATTGGGGGATGAGGGAGAGTAGGGGATGGGAACGAAGGGGGAGGAGAGAGAGGGATGCAGGGAGGGATGGGAAAGCATTGGGGGATGAGGGAGAGTAGGGGATGGGAACGAAGGGGGAGGAGAGAGAGGGATGCAGGGAGGGATGGAAAAGCATTGGGGGATGAGGGAGAGTAGGGGATCGGAACGAAGGGGGAGGAGAGAGAGGGATGCAGGGAGGGATGGGAAAGCATTGGGGGATGAGGGAGAGTAGGGGATGGGAACGAAGGGGGAGGAGAGAGAGGGATACAGGGAGGGATGGAAAAGCATTGGGGGATGAGGGAGAGTAGGGGATCGGAACGAAGGGGGAGGAGAGAGAGGGATGCAGGGAGGGATGGGAAAGCATCGGACAACAGACCTACAGCTGAACTCAAAGAGAGAAGACTAGTGGGGAAATGTTCAAGTGTTTTGGCCTCCCGAGTGGAGCAGCGGCGTACAGTTCCTGGTTCGAATCCAGGCTGTAACATAACCGAACGTGATTGGGAGTCCCATAAGGCGGCGCACAATTGGCCCAGCATCGTCCGGATTTGACTGGGGTAGGCCGTCATTGTAAATAAGAATTGATATACTCTGATTTGGAAATGGATTTGCAGGGACACCTAGTGCATTCTTGGGCCAAGAAACATGACTACTGGTTGAGGAGCTGAATGTATCGCGGCTCGGTGAAACATAAGACATTACAGTTTTTAATATCCTGTTAGTAGGATATACGTGATCGTGAGCAAATTGTTTGTTTGTGTAACGGATGTGAAATGGCTATCTAGTTAGCGGAGGTGCGCGCTAATAGTCTTTCAATCGGTGACGTCACACCCTGTCCTGCCCACACACACACACACACACACACACACACACACACACACACACACACACACACACACACACACACACACACACACACACACACACACACACACACACACACACACACACACACACACATAGACACACACCCTGTCTTGCACACACACACACACACACACACACACACACACACACACACACACACACACACACACACACACACACACACACACACACACACACACACACACACACACACACACACACACACACACACACACACACACACACATAGACACACACCCTGTCCTGGCCCAAACACCACACGCTAAACAGCTATGCCCAAACTGTGTTCAGACCGTAAGGAAGAATTCAAAAGCGGTGGCTCGTGACATTTGTGATTTGTTTTGTTCACATAAAGTGTCGACCTATCAACCCCTTGTCATGTGATGAAGCTGTAAAGTCTCATATGAACTCTTTGCTTGTTTGCAACGTGTTTAGATGTGGTGTCAAACATTGGGATGCTGGACACCAGCAGAGAGGATGAGTGTAATCTAGATGAGCTAGTCCATGTATCAGGAAATGACATGTTTGACTGTTTCAATCGGAGAGGAAGTCAGTTCATTGATTTGAAGGATCGGTATGATGTGCAATTAATAGGTTGTTTTAATGTGACATGAAAATGGTTGAGTTTTTTAAGGTTCGGGAGAATTGCAGTGAATAGTGCCACTTTTTAGGATGTCAATATAAATGTATTTATGGTTGTTTGTAATTTTGTCTTTGAATCATTATGTGTTGTTGTTTTTACCATCGAGGACCACTTTGGAAATAAGCGTGATATCCTCTGGGTGATAAGTGATATCCTCTGGGTGATACGTGATATCCTCTGGGTGATAAGTGATATCCTCTGGGTGATAAGTGATATCCTCTGGGTGATAAGTGATATCCTCTGGGTGATACGTGATATCCTCTGGGTGATAAGTGATATCCTCTGGGTGATACGTGATATCCGCTGGGTGATAAGTGATATCCTCTGGGTGATAAGTGATATCCTCTGGGTGATACGTGATATCCTCTGGGTGATAAGTGATATCCTCTGGGTGATACGTGATATCCTCTGGGTGATAAGTGATATCCTCTGGGTGATACGTGATATCCGCTGGGTGATAAGTGATATCCGCTGGGTGATAAGTGATATCCGCTGGGTGATAAGTAATATCCTCTGGGTGATACGTGATATCCTCTGGGTGATAAGTGATATCCTCTGGGTGATACGTGATATCCGCTGGGTGATAAGTGATATCCGCTGGGTGATAAGTGATATCCGCTGGGTGATAAGTAATATCCTCTGGGTGATACGTGATATCCTCTGGGTGATAAGTGATATCCTCTGGGTGATACGTGATATCCGCTGGGTGATAAGTGATATCCTCTGGGTGATACGTGATATCCTCTGGGTGATAAGTGATATCCGCTGGGTGATAAGTGATATCCTCTGGGTGATACGTGATATCCGCTGGGTGATAAGTGATATCCGCTGGGTGATAAGTGATATCCTCTGGGTGATACGTGATATCCGCTGGGTGATAAGTGATATCCGCTGGGTGATACGTGATATCCTCTGGGTTATAAGTGATATCATCTGGGAGATACGTGATATCCGCTGGGTGATAAGTGATATCCTCTGGGTGATACGTGATATCCGCTGGGTGATAAGTGATATCCGCTGGGTGATAAGTGATATCCTCTGGGTGATACGTGATATCCGCTGGGTGATAAGTGATATCCGCTGGGTGATACGTGATATCCGCTGGGTGATAAGTGATATCATCTGGGAGATACGTGATATCCGCTGGGTGATAAGTGATATCCTCTGGGTGATACGTGATATCCGCTGGGTGATAAGTGATATCCGCTGGGTGAGAAGTGATATCCTCTGGGTGATAAGTGATATCCGCTGGGTGATAAGTGATATCCTCTGGGTGATACGTGATATCCGCTGGGTGATAAGTGATATCCGCTGGGTGATAAGTGATATCCTCTAGGTGATAAGTGATATCGGCTGGGTGATAAGTGATATAATTGATATCCTCTGGGCGACAAGTGAAATCCTCTGGGTGATAAGAGATATATTATGGGTGATACGTGATATCCTCTGGGTCCACATTGTGCATTTTGTTGTATTTGTCTGTTGCCCAAAATAAATTCAATTCAATTCAATGCCTAGTTAAATAAAGGTTAAATGTATAAAAAAAACTTGGGGACTAGGGGGGAAATTACCCAGTGTTAACTCAAAAAGAGAAGATTAGGGGGAATAGCCCAGTGTTAACTCAAAAAGAGAAGACTAAGGGGAATAGCCCAGTGTTAACTCAAAAAGAGAAGACTAGGGGGAATAGCCCAGTCTTAACTCAAAAAGAGAAGACTACGGGGAATAGCCCAGTCTTAACTCAAAAAGAGAAGACTAGGGGGAATAGCCCAGTGTTAACTCAAAAAGAGAAGACTAGGGGGAATAGCCCAGTGTTAACTCAAAAACAGAAGACTAAGGGGAATAGCCCAGTGTTAACTCAAAAAGAGAAGACTAGGGGGGAAATTACCCAGTGTTAACTCAAAAAGAGAAGACTAGGAGGAATAGCCCAGTGTTAACTCAAAAAGAGAAGACTAGGGGGAATAGCCCAGTGTTAACTCAAAAAGAGAAGACTAAGGGGAATAGCCCAGTGTTAACTCAAAAAGAGAAGACTAGGGGGAATAGCCCAGTGTTAACTCAAAAAGAGAAGACTAGGGGGAATAGCCCAGTGTTAACTCAAAAAGAGAAAGACTAGAGGGAATAGCCCAGTGTTAACTCAAAAAGAGGAAGACTAGGGGGAATAGCCCAGTGTTAACTCAATAAGAGAAGACTAGGGGGAATAGACCAGTGTTAACTCAAAAAGAGATATAAAGAGAAGGAGGGAAGAAGGGAAGGAGGGACACACAGGAGGAATTAGAGGGAATCTTTCACCATGCAGGGCTGTGTGTGTGTGTGTGTGTGTGTGTGTATGTGTGTGTGCGTGCGTGCGTGCGTGCGTGCGTGCGTGCGTGCGTGTGTGTGTGTGTGTGTGTGTGTGTGTGTGTGTGCCAGGCTGGGCCAGGCCCTGAGCTCTCTGTGACTGAAGGAAAATCCATAATGTGCAGCTATAAAAAGACAGTCTCTCTCTGGCTCAGGGGGCATGTGTCTGCCAGCCGCATTCTGCTACACACAACTAAAGAATAGGGTTGTCTGTGTGTGTGTCTGTGTGTGTGTGTGTGTGTGTGTGTGTGTGTGTGTGTGTGTGTGTGTGTGTGTGTGTGTGTGTGTGTGTGTGTGTGTGTGTGTGTGTGTGTGTGTGTGTGTGTGTGTGTGTGTGTGTGTGTGTGTGTGTGTGTGTGTGTGTGTGTGTGTGGTTTTTAAACAGCAGCACCGAGGAATGAGCCAATTAGAAGCTGGGGATTATTAGGTGAACATGATGGTATGAGGGCCAGATTAAGAATTTAGCCAGGACACCGGGGTTAACACCCCTACTCTTATGATAACTGCCATGGGATCTTGAGTGACCACAGAGAGTCAGGAAACCTCTTTAACGTCCCACCCGAAAGACAGCACCCTACACAGGGCAATGTCCCCAATCACTGCCTGAGGGCATTGGGATATTTTTTTTGACCAGAGGAAATAGTGCCTCCTACTGACCCTCCAACACCACTTCCAGCAGCACCGAACAGCACCAACCCTGATTAGCTTCAGAGGTCAGCCAGCAGTGGGATGCAGGGTAGTATGCTGAGAGAGAGAGAGAGAGAGAGAGAGAGAGAGAGAGAGAGAGAGAGAGAGAGAGAGAGAGAGAGAGAGAGAGAGAGAGAGAGAGAGAGAGAGAGAGAGAGAGAGAGAGAGAGAGAGAGAGAGAGAGAGAGAGAGAGAGAGAGAGAGAGAGAGGAGAGAGAGAGAGAGAGAGAGAGAGAGAGAGAGAGAGAGAGAGAGAGAGAGAGAGAGTATAACTTCAGCATCTGTTCCTGCTTAATAAGTGTACTGTATGTGTGAGATGCTGGTACATGAATGCAAATATCTGTGTTTCTCTGCTGCCGTGATATCGTAATGAGTGTGCTAGTGGGAGTATGAGTCAGAGGTGTGGATGGAATCCTGAGGAAGTACAGGAGGAGGAAGTCATGGGAGGACCAGGCTATCTACTCTGTGTGTGAGGAAGTACAGGAGGAGGAAGTCATGAGAGGACCAGGCTATCTACTCTGTCTGTGAGGAAGTACAGGAGGAAGAAGTCATGAGAGGACCAGACTATCTACTCTGTCTGTGAGGAAGTACAGGAGGAGGAAGTCATGAGAGGACCAGGCTATCTACTCTGTCTGTGAGGAAGTACAGGAGGAGGAAGTCATGAGAGGACCAGGCTATCTACTCTGGCTGTGAGGAAGTACAGGAGGAGGAAGTCATGAGAGGATCAGGCTATCTACTCTGTGTGTGAGGAAGTACAGGAGGAGGAAGTCATGAGAGGACCAGGCTATCTACTCTGGCTGTGAGGAAGTACAGGAGGAGGAAGTCATGAGAGGACCAGGCTATCTACTCTGTCTGTGAGGAAGTACAGGAGGAGGAAGTCATGAGAGGACCAGACTATCTCCTCTGGCTGTGAGGAAGTACAGGAGGAGGAAGTCATGAGAGGATCAGGCTATCTACTCTGTGTGTGAGGAAGTACAGGAGGAGGAAGTCATGAGAGGACCAGACTATCTCCTCTGGCTGTGAGGAAGTACAGGAGGAGGAAGTCATGAGAGGATCAGGCTATCTACTCTGTGTGTGAGGAAGTACAGGAGGAGGAAGTCATGAGAGGACCAGGCTATCTACTCTGGCTGTGAGGAAGTACAGGAGGAGGAAGTCATGAGAGGACCAGACTATCTCCTCTGGCTGTGAGGAAGTACAGGAGGAGGAAGTCATGAGAGGACCAGGCTATCTACTCTGTCTGTGAGGAAGTACAGGAGGAGGAAGTCATGAGAGGACCAGGCTATCTACTCTGTGTGTGAGGAAGTACAGGAGGAGGAAGTCATGAGAGGACCAGACTATCTCCTCTGGCTGTGAGGAAGTACAGGAGGAGGAAGTCATGAGAGGATCAGGCTATCTACTCTGTGTGTGAGGAAGTACAGGAGGAGGAAGTCATGAGAGGACCAGGCTATCTACTCTGTGTGTGAGGAAGTACAGGAGGAGGAAGTCATGAGAGGACCAGACTATCTACTCTGTCTGTGAGGAAGTACAGGAGGAGGAAGTCATGATAGGACCAGGCTATCTACTCTGTCTGTGAGGAAGTACAGGAGGAGGAAGTCATGAGAGGACCAGGCTATTTACTCTGTCTATGTCCCAAATGGCACCCTATTCCCTGTGAATCACTTTTGACCAGGGCCCACAGAAAAAGTATTGCGCTACATAGGGATTATGGTAGCATTTGGGATGCATACTCTGACTGTCCTGAACAGTAGCTGGATATCTGACCTCGGCTCACAGGGTCAAAGGTTAGGGCTCTGGAGAACAGTATACAAGAGGTAGAGGACGGGGTTGATAGATGGGATGGACAGAAAGGCTTCAGGAGGGCTGCTTTAAAGCAGTGATCCAAATCCTCACCCTCTTGTGTCAGCTGGAAAAACAGCTAACCCAAGAGACCTCTTTTTTTCATAGGCGATTTCTACTCCGTATTTGACCGTTGGATGTTTCTGAAAAGAGTGTCGATCGGCTTGTCTGTACCGACTACCGCTCCAATTACTCCGCCTTTTCATTTCAGCTTTTTAAAATCTATTAGCAGTAGGTTGAGTATTAGATATCAGTTGTGTCACGGGTAATTAGATTAAGCCTAGATTACGTCACGCAGTCTTTTGGAGGAGCGTTTCAGGACTGAGGCAAGACTTCAGAAGAGCGAGTCAGTCTGAGTCCTTGTGCTTCTCAGAAGCTCTAACACAAAATATTAATTCACAGCACTCAGATATACAGTTCAGTAGGATTTTTAAAAGCTATATTGAACCAGGAAATGACATTGAGGTCAGGAGATCTCTTTCTCAAGACGTACATTATCAGACGCTGTCATAACAGAACACAACACAGAAACCCAGGGATCGTCATAACAGAACACAACACAGAAACCCAGTGATCGTCATAACAGAACACAACACAGAAACCCAGGGATCGTCATAACAGAACACAACACAGAAACCCAGGGATCGTCATAACAGAACACAACACAGAAACCCAGTGATCGTCATGACAGAACACAACACAGAAACCCAGTGATCGTCATAACAGAACAGAACACAGAAACCCAGTGATCGTCATAACAGAACACAACACAGAAACCCAGTGATCGTCAGAACAGAACACAGAAACCCAGTGATCGTCATAACAGAACACAACACAGAAACCCAGTGATCGTCATAACAGAACACAACACAGAAACCCAGTGATCGTCATAACAGAACACGACACAGAAACCCAGTGATCGTCATAACAGAACACAACACAGAAACCCAGTGATCGTCATAACAGAACACGACACAGAAACCCAGTGATCGTCATAACAGAACACAACACAGAAACCCAGTGATCGTCATAACAGAACACAACACAGAAACCCAGTGATCGTCATAACAGAACACAACATAGAAACCCAGTGATCGTCATAACAGAACACAACACAGAAACCCAGTGATCGTCATAACAGAACACAACACAGAAACCCAGTGATCGTCATAACAGAACAGAACACAGAAACCCAGTGATCGTCATAACAGAACAGAACCCAGAAACCCAGTGATCGTCATAAAAGAACACAACACAGAAACCCAGTGATCGTCATAACAGAACACAACACAGAAACCCAGTGATCGTCATAACAGAACACAACACAGAAACCCAGTGATCGTCATAACAGAACACAACACAGAAACTCAGTGATCGTCATAACAGAACACAGAAACCCAGTGATCGTCATAACAGAACACAACACAGAAACCCAGTGATCGTCATAACAGAACACGACACAGAAACCCAGGGATCGTCATAACAGAACACGACACAGAAACCCAGTGATCGTCATAACAGAAAACGACACAGAAACCCAGTGATCGTCATAACAGAACACAGAAACCCAGTGATCGTCATAACAGAACACAGAAACCCAGTGATCGTCATAACACAACACAGAAACCCAGTGATCGTCATAACAGAACACAGAAACCCAGTGATCGTCATAACAGAACAGAACCCAGAAACCCAGTGATCGTCATAAAAGAACACAACACAGAAACCCAGTGATCGTCATAACAGAACAGAACACAGAAACCCAGTGATCGTCAGAACACAACACAGAAACCCAGTGATCGTCATAACAGAACACAACACAGAAACCCAGTGATCGTCATAACAGAACACAACACAGAAACCCAGTGATCGTCATAACAGAACACAACACAGAAACCCAGTGATCGTCATAACAGAACACAGAAACCCAGTGATCGTCATAACAGAACACAACACAGAAACCCAGTGATCGTCATAACAGAACACAACACAGAAACCCAGTGATCGTCATAACAGAACACGACACAGAAACCCAGTGATCGTCATAACAGAACACAACACAGAAACCCAGTGATCGTCATAACAGAACACAACACAGAAACCCAGTGATCGTCATAACAGAACACAACACAGAAACCCAGTGATCGTCATAACAGAACACAACACAGAAACCCAGTGATCGTCATGACAGAACACAACACAGAAACCCAGTGATCGTCATAACAGAACACAACACAGAAACCCAGTGATCGTCATAACAGAACACAACACAGAAACCCAGTGATCGTCATAACAGAACACAGAAACCCAGTGATCGTCATAACAGAACACAACACAGAAACCCAGTGATCGTCATAACAGAACACAACACAGAAACCCAGTGATCGTCATAACAGAACAGAACACAGAAACCCAGTGATCGTCATGACAGAACACAACACAGAAACCCAGTGATCGTCATAACAGAACACAACACAGAAACCCAGTGATCGTCATAACAGAACACAACACAGAAACCCAGTGATCGTCATAACAGAACACAGAAACCCAGTGATCGTCATAACAGAACACAACACAGAAACCCAGTGATCGTCATAACAGAACACAACACAGAAACCCAGTGATCGTCATAACAGAACAGAACACAGAAACCCAGTGATCGTCATAACAGAACACAACACAGAAACCCAGTGATCGTCATAACAGAACACGACACAGAAACCCAGTGATCGTCATAACAGAACACAACACAGAAACCCAGTGATCGTCATAACAGAACACAGAAACCCAGTGATCGTCATAACAGAACAGAACCCAGAAACCCAGTGATCGTCATAAAAGAACACAACACAGAAACCCAGTGATCGTCATAACAGAACAGAACACAGAAACCCAGTGATCGTCATAACAGAACACAACACAGAAACCCAGTGATCGTCATAACAGAACACAACACAGAAACCCAGTGATCGTCATAACAGAACACAACACAGAAACCCAGTGATCGTCATAACAGAACACAGAAACCCAGTGATCGTCATAACAGAACACAACACAGAAACCCAGTGATCGTCATAACAGAACACAACACAGAAACCCAGTGATCGTCATAACAGAACACGACACAGAAACCCAGTGATCGTCATAACAGAACACAACACAGAAACCCAGTGATCGTCATAACAGAACACAACACAGAAACCCAGTGATCGTCATAACAGAACACAACACAGAAACCCAGTGATCGTCATAACAGAACACGACACAGAAACCCAGTGATCGTCATAACAGAACACGACACAGAAACCCAGTGATCGTCATAACAGAACACGACACAGAAACCCAGTGATCGTCATAACAGAACACAACACAGAAACCCAGTGATCGTCATAACACAACACAGAAACCCAGTGATCGTAATAACAGAACACAGAAACCCAGTGATCGTCATAACAGAACACGACACAGAAACCCAGTGATCGTCATAACAGAACACAACACAGAAACCCAGTGATCGTCATAACAGAACACAACACAGAAACCCAGTGATCGTCATAACAGAACACAGAAACCCAGTGATCGTCATAACAGAACACAACACAGAAACCCAGTGATCGTCATAACAGAACACAACACAGAAACCCAGTGATCGTCATAACAGAACCCAGAAACCCAGTGATTGTCATGGTCATCCAGCCTTGAACCTGTTCATGTTACTGCTCCTAATAGAGTGGACATGATCTTACATGATTTTATTAAGCTTAAAGCGGTATCATCAGTTGACCCCTATACCCAGCCCTATATCAATCAACCACTTTATCTAGGCCTCAGTTAAACACCTCAGTTAACCACGATATCCAGCCCTGTATCCAGCCCTATATCCAGATATCTAGCCCTGTATCCAGCCCTATATCCAGCCCTATATCCAGCCCTGTATCCAGCCCTATATCCAGCCCTGTATCCAGCCCTATATCCAGCCCTATATCCAGCCCTGTATCCAGCCCTATATCCAGCCCTATATCCAGCCCTATATCCAGCCCTATATCCAGCCCTGTATCTAGCCCTATATCCAGCCCTGTATCCAGCCATATATCCAGCTCTGTATCTAGCCCTATATCCAGATATCTAGCCCTGTATCTAGCCCTCTATCCTGCCCTATATCCAGCCCTATATTCAGATATCCAGCCCTGTATCCAGCCCTATATCCAGCCATATATCCAGCCCTATATTCAGATATCCAGCCCTATATCCAGCCATATATCCAGCCATATATCCAGCCCTGTATCCAGCTTTCAGCCCTATACTTTACCTCTGCTGCAGAGGATAAGTTCATTAGAATTACCAGCCTCAGAAATTGCAGCCCAAATAAATGCTTCACAGAGTTCAAGTAACAGACACATCTCAACATCAACTGTTCAGAGGAGACTGCGTGAATCAGGCCTTCATGGTCAAATTGCTGCAAAGAAACCACTACTAAAGGACACCAATAAGATGAGACTTGCTTAGGCCAAGAAACACGAGCAAGGAACATTAGACTGGTGGAAATTTGGAGTCAAATTTGAGATTTTTGATTCCAACCGTTGTGTCTTTTTTGAGACGCGGTGTGGGTGAACGGATGATCTCAGCATGTGTGGTTCCCACCGTGAAGCATGGAGGAGGAGGTGTTATGGTGTGGGGTGCATTGCTGGTGACACTGTGTGTGATTTATTTAGAATTCACTTAACCAGCATGTCTACCACAGCATTTTGCAGCGATACGCATCCTATCTGGTTTGAGCTTAGTGGGACTATCATTTGTTTTTCAACAGGACAACGACCCAACACATTGTGAAGGCCAGGTCATTTGACGCAGCACTCCATCACTCTCCTTCTTGGTAAAATAGCACTTACACAGCCTGGAGGTGTTTTGGGTCATTGTCCTGTTGAAAAACTGTGCTGTGGTAGCCATGCTGGTTAAGTGTGCCTTGAATTCTAAACAAATTACAGACAGTGTCACCAGCAATGACACTGACACCATCACACCTCCTCCTCCATGCTTTACGGTGGGAAGACCTATATCCTACTCCATATCCAGGCCTGTATCCAGACCTATATCCTGCTCTATATCCTGCTCTATATCCAGGCCTATATTCAGACCTATATCCAGACCTATATCCTGCTCTATATCCAGACCTATATTCAGACCTATATCCAGACCTATATCCTACTCTATATCCTGCTCTATATCCAGGCCTATATTCAGACCTATATCCTACTCTATATCCTGCTCTATATCCAGGCCTATATTCAGACCTATATCCTACTCTATATCCTGCTCTATATCCAGGCCTATATTCAGACCTATATCCTACTCTATATCCTGCTCTATATCCAGACCTATATTCAGACCTATATCCTACGCTATATCCTGCTCTATATCCAGACCTATATCCTGCTCTAAATCTGTCCGTTGGCTTATACATTTTTTCTAATGAGTTTTGACATCTCTCCGTTGGCTCTCGTCCAACTCCTTTTCTCTGGTATTAATTAATGTAACTCACGTTCCCTCACATTCTTTCTTCCCACCTCTTCCGTTGTCTTTCAGCCTTCATCTCCTGTTCCCCCTCTCGTATTCCACCTCCCCTCTTCCTCTCTGCCCCTGTTGTTTTTTCAATTGTAAATTGACGCAGGTTTGCAGGCTCCCGAAGCACGTGGACGTAATCCACCAAGCCCAGCTAATTGCCGCTGTTGTATTTAACTGTGTTGACAGTGAGGAATATCAGGCTGAATACACTTCTTCCTTTACCAATCCGTCCCTCCCTCCCTCCCTCCCTCCCTCCCTCCCTCCCTCCCTCCCTCCCTCCCTCCGTCCCACTCTCTCTCTCTTCCTGTTTCTATAAAGTACAGTCTCTCTCTCCCTCCATCTCTCTCTCCCTCCCTCCGTCCCATTCTCTCTTCCTCCATCTCTCTCCCTCCTTCTCTCTCTCCCTCCCTCCGTCCCACTCTCTCCCCCCCCCCCTCCCTCCCTCCCTCCGTCCCTCCCTCTCTCTCTTCCTGTTTCTATAAAGTACAGTCTCTCTCACAAATGAATCTCCTGTAGAGTGATGTATTAATGGCCACCGTCGTCCCCCATTATTACTGGGTAGAAATGACAATAAACTGACTTCATTTAGATAATGAGTCTCACTGCTGTGTCGTGTTATTACAGGCTCATCAGGACATTGATAATACATTAGTTGTTTTGTGAACGCGTCTCAGCCGGAGCGAAATCGGTGTCTGCAAAGCACCTGGAGTCGTTTTACATTGTTACACTTACTGAGAAGGATAACGCAAGACTCCCAGGAGTCCAAATGATCAATGGCCGTCACTGTCTTACTGTAGTTCCTGTGTGTTCACACTGCCATGTTATTCCCATCTGTACTCAGATCAGAAGTCTATCGTTTATATGGATCAGTACTATATTTTATATGGAACAATACTATCTTTGACATGGAACACTATTCTCAGAAGTCTATATTTTACATGGAACAGTATTCTCAGAAGTCTATATTTTACATGGAACAGTATTCTCAGAAGTCTATATTTTACATGGAACAGTACTATCAGAAGTCTATATTTTACATGGAACAGTACTCTCAGAAGTCTATATTTTACATGGAACAGTACTCTCAGAAGTCTATATTTTATATGGAACAGTATTCTCAGAAGTCTATATTTTACATGGAACAGTATTCTAGGAAGTCTATATTTTACATGGAACAGTATTCTCAGAAGTCTATATTTTACATGGAACAGTACTATCAGAAGTCTATCGTTTATATGGAACAGTACTCTCAGAAGTCTATATTTTACATGGAACAGTATTCTCAGAAGTCTATATTTTATATGGAACAGTACTATCAGAAGTCTATATTTTACATGGAACAGTACTATCTTTGACATGGAACAGTATTCTCAGAAGTCTATATTTTACATGGAACAGTATTCTCAGAAGTCTATATTTTACATGGAACAGTATTCTCAGAAGTCTATATTTTACATGGAACAGTACTCTCAGAAGTCTACATTTTACATGGAACAGTACTCTCAGAAGTCTATATTTTACATGGAACAGTATTCTCAGAAGTCTATATTTTACATGGAACAGTATTCTCAGAAGTCTATATTTTACATGGAACAGTATTCTCAGAAGTCTATATTTTACATGGAACAGTACTCTCAGAAGTCTATATTTTACATGGAACAGTACTCTCAGAAGTCTACATTTTACATGGAACAGTACTCTCAGAAGTCTATATTTTACATGGAACAGTACTATCAGAAGTCTATATTTTACATGGAACAGTACTATCAGAAGTCTATATTTTACATGGAACAGTATTCTCAGAAGTCTATATTTTACATGGAACAGTACTCTCAGAAGTCTATATTTTACATGGAACAGTACTCTCAGAAGTCTACATTTTACATGGAACAGTACTCTCAGAAGTCTATATTTTACATGGAACAGTATTCTCAGAAGTCTATATTTTACATGGAACAGTATTCTCAGAAGTCTATATTTTACATGGAACAGTATTCTCAGAAGTCTATATTTTACATGGAACAGTACTCTCAGAAGTCTATATTTTACATGGAACAGTACTCTCAGAAGTCTACATTTTACATGGAACAGTACTCTCAGAAGTCTATATTTTACATGGAACAGTACTATCAGAAGTCTATATTTTACATGGAACAGTACTCTCAGAAGTCTATATTTTACATGGAACAGTACTCTCAGAAGTCTACATTTTACATGGAACAGTACTCTCAGAAGTCTATATTTTACATGGAACAGTATTCTCAGAAGTCTATATTTTACATGGAACAGTACTCTCAGAAGTCTATCGTTTATATGGAACAGTACTATCAGAAGTCTATATTTTACATGGAACAGTACTCTCAGAAGTCTATATTTTACATGGAACAGTACTCTCAGAAGTCTATATTTTACATGGAACAGTATTCTCAGAAGTCTATATTTTACATGGAACAGTACTATCAGAAGTCTATATTTTACATGGAACAGTATTCTCAGAAGTCTATATTTTACATGGAACAGTACTCTCAGAAGTCTATATTTTACATGGAACAGTTGTCACGTTCCTGACCTATTTATGTTAGTTTTTGTGTGTTAGTTGGTCAGGACGTGAGGTTGGGTGGGCATTCTATGTTATCTGTTTCTATGTTGGTTTTGGTTTGCCTGGTATGGCTCTTGATTAGAGGCAGGTGGTTTGCGTTTGCCTCTAATTAAGAGTCATATTTAGGTAGGGCATTCTCACTGTTTGTTTGTGGGTGATTGTCTCCTGTGTCTGTATGTATGTTCGTGCCACACGGGACTGTAGCGTTTGTTTGTAGTCGTGTACCTGTTCGTGCGTTCTTCAAGTTATATGTAAGTTCGTGTCCAGGTCTGTTTTCATCGTTTATTTGTTTTGTAGTTTATTCAAGTATAGTTCGTTTTCTGTCTACGTCGTGTTTGTTGTTTTGTCGTGTCTTAAATAAATCATGTCATCATACCTCGCTGCACATTGGTCTTCAGATCCCTCTCTCCTCTCCTCGTCTGAGGAGGAGGAGGATTTAGAGTATCGTTACAGAATCACCCACCAACACGCTAAGACCAAGCGGCAAGGGAAAACGAAACGGAGTAAGGGACAGGAGAGAAAGGAGCAATGGACATGGGACGAGGTTTTGGATGGAAAGGGTTGCTACACTTGGGAGGAGATCCTAGCTGGTAGAGATCGCCTCCCATGGGAACAGCTGGAGGCACTGAGGAGAGCGGAGGCTACCGGAGAGAGGAACCGGAGCTATGAGGGAACGCGTCTGGCACGGAAGCCGAAAAAGCCCGTAAGTAATTCCCAAAAATTTCTTGGGGGGGGCTAGGAGGTGGTGGGCCAAGGGCAGGTAGGAGACCTGCGCCCACTTCCCAGGCTTACCGTGGAGAGCGGGAGTACGGGCAGGCGCCGTGTTACGCAGTAGAGCGCACGGTGTCTCCTGTACGAGTGCATAGCCCAGTGCGGGTTATTCCACCTCCCCGCACTGGTAGGGCTAGATTGAGTATTGAGCCAGGTGTCATGAGGCCGGCTCAACGCGTCTGGTCTCCAGTGCGTCTCCTCGGGCCGGCATACATGGCACCTGCCTTACGCATGGTTTCCCCGGTTCGCCTACATAGCCCGGTGCGGGTTATTCCACCTCCCCGCACTGGTCGGGCAACCGGGAGTATTCAACCAGGTAAGGTTGGGCAAGCTCAATGCTCAAGAGTGCCAGTACGCCTCCACGGTCCGGTATTTCCGGCACCACCTCCCCGCCCCAGCCTAGTACCTACAGTGTCTACACTACGCACTAGGCTACCAGTGCGTATCCTGAGCCCTGTTCCTCCTCCACGCACTCTCCCTGTAGTGCGTGTATCTAGCCCGGTGCCTCCAGTTCCGGCCCCACGCACTAAGCTACCAGTGCGTCTCCAGAGCCCTGTACACACTGTATATTCTCCCCCTACTAATCCTGATGTGCTTGTCCTCAGCCCGGCGTCACCAGTGCCGGTACCACGCATCAGGGGTAGAGTAGGCTTTGAGAATACAGTGTGCCCTGTCCCTGCTCCCCGCACTAGTAGGAAGGTGCTTGTCATTAGCACGGTGCCTCCAGTTCTGGCACCACGCACCAGGTCTACAGTGCGCCATATCCGGCCAGAGCCATCCGTCTCCCCAGCGCCATCTGAGCCATCCGTCTCCCCAGCGCCATCTGAGCCATCCGTCTCCCCAGCGCCATCTGAGCCATCCGTCTCCCCAGCGCCATCTGAGCCATCCGTCTCCCCAGCGCCGTCTGAGCCATCCGTCTGCCAGGAGCCTGCAAAGCCGCCCGTCTGCCATGAGCCTGCAAAGCCGCCCGTCTGCCATGAGCCTACAGAGCCGTCAGCCAGACAGGAGCCGCTAGAGCCATCAGCCAGACAGGAGCCGCTAGAGCCGTCAGCCAGACAGGAGCCGCCAGAGCCGCCAACCAGACAGGATCTGCCAGAGCCGCCAACCAGACAGGATCTGCCAGAGCCGCCAACCAGACAGGATCTGCCAGAGCCGCCAACCAGACAGGATCTGCCAGAGCCGCCAACCAGACAGGATCTGCCAGAGCCGCCAGCGAGCCATGAGCAGCCAGAGCCGCCAGCGAGCCATGAGCAGCCAGAGCCGTCAGAGAGCCATGAGCAGCCAGAGCCGTCAGAGCGCCATGAGCAGCCAGAGCCGTCAGAGCGCCATGAGCGTCGAGAGCCGTCAGCCTGCCATGAGCGTCGAGAGCCGTCAGCCTGCCATGAGCGTCGAGAGCCGTCAGCCTGCCATGAGCGTCGAGAGCCGTCAGCCTGCCATGAGCGTCGAGAGCCGTCAGCCTGCCATGAGCGTCGAGAGCCGTCAGCCTGCCATGAGCGTCGAGAGCCGTCAGCCAGCCATGAGCATCGAGATTCGTCAGTCAGCCATGAGCTGTCCTTCAGCCTGAAAAGGCTGGATACCCAGAACTGCCCATCAGTCCAGAGCTGTCTCTCTGTCCGGAGCTGCCTTTCAGTCCGGAGTTGCCCCTCTATCCTAATCTCCCTCTCTATCTTCATCTATCTCTATATTCTTATCTATCCCTCTTTCTTGATTTATCTCTCTGTCCCGGTGTTGTCCCTATTGGATATGTTGTTAAGGGAATTTTGTGGGGGTCAAAAGAGGGTGGACATTCTTGGAGGGAGGAAGTTAGGATGGATTATGGTGGGGTGGGAACCGCGCCCGGAGCCTGAGCCACCACCGTGGTTAGATGCCCACCCAGACCCTCCCCTAGACTTTGTGCTGGTGCGTCCGGAGTTCGCACCTTGTGGGGGGGGTACTGTCACGTTCCTGACCTATTTATGTTAGTTTTTGTGTGTTAGTTGGTCAGGACGTGAGGTTGGGTGGGCATTCTATGTTATCTGTTTCTATGTTGGTTTTGGTTTGCCTGGTATGGCTCTTGATTAGAGGCAGGTGGTTTGCGTTTGCCTCTAATTAAGAGTCATATTTAGGTAGGGCATTCTCACTGTTTGTTTGTGGGTGATTGTCTCCTGTGTCTGTATGTATGTTCGTGCCACACGGGACTGTAGCGTTTGTTTGTAGTCGTGTACCTGTTCGTGCGTTCTTCAAGTTATATGTAAGTTCGTGTCCAGGTCTGTTTTCATCGTTTATTTGTTTTGTAGTTTATTCAAGTATAGTTCGTTTTCTGTCTACGTCGTGTTTGTTGTTTTGTCGTGTCTTAAATAAATCATGTCATCATACCTCGCTGCACATTGGTCTTCAGATCCCTCTCTCCTCTCCTCGTCTGAGGAGGAGGAGGATTTAGAGTATCGTTACAACAGTATTCTCAGAAGTCTATATTTTACATGGAACAGTACTCTCAGAAGTCTATATTTTACATGGAACAGTATTCTCAGAAGTCTATATTTTACATGGAACAGTATTCTCAGAAGTCTATATTTTACATGGAACAGTACTCTCAGAAGTCTATATTTTACATGGAACAGTACTCTCAGAAGTCTATATTTTACATGGAACAGTATTCTCAGAAGTCTATATTTTACATGGAACAGTACTCTCAGAAGTCTATATTTTACATGGAACAGTATTCTCAGAAGTCTATATTTTACATGGAACAGTATTCTCAGAAGTCTATATTTTACATGGAACAGTACTCTCAGAAGTCTATATTTTACATGGAACAGTACTCTCAGAAGTCTATATTTTACATGGAACAGTACTCTCAGAAGTCTATATTTTACATGGAACAGTACTCTCAGAAGTCTATATTTTACATGGAACAGTACTCTCAGAAGTCTATATTTTACATGGAACAGTACTCTCAGAAGTCTATATTTTACATGGAACAGTACTCTCAGAAGTCTATATTTTACATGGAACAGTACTCTCAGAAGTCTATATTTTACATGGAACAGTATTCTCAGAAGTCTATATTTTACATGGAACAGTATTCTCAGAAGTCTATATTTTACATGGAACAGTACTATCAGAAGTCTATATTTTACATGGAACAGTATTCTCAGATGTCTATATTTTACATGGAACAGTACTATCAGAAGTCTATATTTTACATGGAACAGTACTATCAGAAGTCTATCGTTTATATGAAATTGTGTTCTCAGAAGACTTTTATCTTTTGTCTTTTATATGGAACAGTACTGTCTGAAGTCTAATCTTTATAGGGAACAGTACTCTCAGAAGTCTGTATTTGATATGGAGCAGTACTGTCTGAAGTCTAATTTTTATAGGGAACAGTACTCTCAGAAGTCTGTCTTTGTGCTCAAACTGAAGGGTGTGACGGAACAGGAAGAACTCTTTATTAATGGTCTACCCTCTGACATGCTGTTTCTAATCCACAGCTCAGGAGGGGCGTGTGTGTGTGTGTGTGTGTGTGTGTGGGGGGGGGGGGGGGGGGGGTAGGTAGGAATGAGGGTAGGAATGAAGCCAGAGATGTAGAGGCAGGGGAGTGCTGGAGGGAGGGATGGAGGAGGGGAGGGAGGGTTGGATGGAGGGATGGAGTAGGGGAGGGATGGAGTAGGGGAGGGAGGGTTGGATGGGGGATGGAGTAGGGGAGGGATGGAGGAGGGGAGGGAGGATCATGCTGGCTCAGGCTTGGTGGTGATGGAGGAGGGGAGTGAGGGAGGATCATGCTGGCTCAGGCTTGGGGAGGGATGGAGGAGGGGAGGGAGGGAGGATCATGCTGGCTCAGGCTTGGGGAGGGATGGAGGAGGGGAGGGAGGATCATGCTGGCTCAGGCTTGGTGGTGATGGAGGAGGGGAGTGAGGGAGGATCATGCTGGCTCAGGCTTGGGGAGGGATGGAGGAGGGGAGGGAGGATCATGCTGGCTCAGGCTTGGTGGTGATGGAGGAGGGGAGTGAGGGAGGATCATGCTGGCTCAGGCTTGGTGGTGATGGAGGAGGGGAGTGAGGGAGGATCATGCTGGCTCAGGCTTGGGGAGGGATGGAGGAGGGGAGGGAGGATCATGCTGGCTCAGGCTTGGGGAGGGATGGAGGAGGGGAGGGAGGGAGGATCATGCTGGCTCAGGCTTGGGGAGGGATGGAGGAGGGGAGGGAGGGAGGATCATGCTGGCTCAGGCTTGGGGAGGGATGGAGGAGGGGAGGGAGGATCATGCTGGCTCAGGCTTGGTGGTGACAGCGTCTCGCTTCACTGATCCCCTCTGGAGCTCTCTCTTTTCTTCAGTCCCTCTCTCCTTCGCTCCTCTCTCTGTCTGTCAGTTAGCAAGGCCAGGGTCAGCATTCGGCATTCACCCCTCGCATCCAACGTTGCCCCCAGCGACCATCGCTGCCCTCGGCTCATGACAGTCCTGTCACTGTAATCCTCTAAAACGTCATCTCTTTCTATCTCTCTATATCTTCATCCACTTTTCTTCATGTCCTCCTCTTTGTTTCATTCTGCCTTCTCTTGCTATCTTCATCATCTCTACGCCCTCTTCTTCTCTCCTTCTCTTGCTATCTTCATCATCTCTACGCCCTCTTCTTCTCTCCTTCTCTCTCCTTCTCTTGCTATCTTCATCATCTCTACGCCCTCTTCTTCTCTCCTTCTCTCTCATTCTCTCTCCTTCTCTTGCTATCTTCATCATCTCTACGCCCTCTTCTTCTCTCCTTCTCTCTCCTTCTCTTGCTATCTTCATCATCTCTACGCCCTCTTCTTCTCTCCTTCTTCTCTCCTTCTCTCTCCTTCTCTCTGTCTTTCTGTCAGACGCCCTCTTCTTCTCTCCTTCTCTCTCCTTCTCTCTGTCTTTCTGTCAGACGCCCTCTCCTTCTCTCTCCTTCTTCTCTCCTTCTCTCTCCTTCTCTTGCTATCTTCATCATCTCTACGCCCTCTTCTTCTCTCCTTCTTCTCTCCTTCTTTCTCCTTCTCTCTTCTTCTCTCTGTCTTTCTGTCTGACGCCCTCTTACTCCCTCTTTGAATGCTAAAATAGTCAGTGTGTGTGTGGTACCCTATTCCCTATGTAGTCCACAACTTTTGACCAGGGCCCTATTCCCTATGTAGTGATTCTCAACACAGGGGCCCCTCAGGGGTGTGTGCTCAGTCCACTCCTGTACTTCCTGTTCACTCATGACTGCATGGCCAGGCATGACAACAACACCATCATTAAGTTTGCCGATGACACAACAGTGGTAGGCCAGATCACCGACAACGACGAGACAACCTATAGGGAGGAGGTCAGAGACCTGGCCGTGGGGTGCCAGGACAACAACCTCTCTCTCAATGTGATCAAGACAAGGGAGATGATTGTGGACTACAGGAAAAGGAGAATCGAGCATGTCCCTATTCTCATTGATGGGGCTGCAGTGGAGCAGGTTGAGAGCTTCAAGTTCCTTGGTGTCTACATCACCAACACACTAACATGGTCCAAGCACACAGACAGTCGTGAAGAGTACACGACAAAATCTATTCCCCCTCAGGAGACTGAAAAGATTTAGCATGTGTCCTCAGATCCTCAAAAGGTTCTACAGCTGCACCATCGAGAGCATCCTGACTGGTTGCATCACTGCCTGGTATGGCAACTGCTCGACGTCTGACCGTAAGCCACTACAGGGGGTAGTGTGTATGGCCCAGTACGTCACTGGGGCCAAGCTTCCTGTCATCCAGGACCTCTATACCAGGCGGTGTCAGCGGAAGGCCAAACTTCCCCCCTCTTCTACGCTGCTGCTACTCTCTGTTATTATCTATTCATAGTCACTTGAATAACTCTACCTACATGTACATATTACCTCAACTAACCGGTGCCCCCGCACATTGACTCTGTATCGGTACCCCCTTGTATATAGCCTTGCTATTGTTATTTTACTGCTGCTCTTTAATTACTTGTTACTTTTATTTCTTATTCTTATTCGTATTTTTTATACTGCGTTATTGGTTAGGGGCTTGTAAAGTAAGCATTTCACTGTAAGGTTTACACCTGTTGTAATCAGCATTTCACTGTAAGGTCTACACCTGTTGTATTCAGCATTTCACTGTAAGGTCTACACCTGTTGTATGCAGCATTTCACTGTAAGGTCTACACCTTTTGTATTCGGCCCATTTGATTTACTTTTGAACAGGGCCCATAGAGAATAGGGTGCACTACTTTTGACCAGGGCCCATAGAGAATAGGGTGCACTACTTTTGACCAGGGCCCATAGAGAATAGGGTGCACTACTTTTGACCAGGGCCCATAGACTTCTCTATTTGTCCCTGTTTGGACCGTACCAGACATCAAGATCAGCCTCTCCTCTCTAGAGGTCATGAGTGTTTCCTCTAGAGTCTCTCCTGTTGTTATGATAGCTAACCTAGAGGTCAGGAGTGTTTCCTCTAGAGGTCTGTTGTTATGATATCTACCCTAGAGGTCAGGAGTGTTTCCTCTAGAGTCTCTCCTGTTGTAATGATAGTTACCCTAGAGGTCAGGAGTGTTTCCTCTAGAGTCTCTCTTGTTGTAATGATAGTTACCCTAGAGGTCAGGAGTGTTTCCTCTAGAGTCTCTCTTGTTGTAATGATAGTTACCCTAGAGGTCAGGAGTATTTCCTCTAGAGGTCTGTTGTAATGATCGTTACCCTAGAGGTCAGGAGTATTTCCTCTAGAGTCTCTCCTGTTGTTTTGATAGTTACCCTAGAGGTCAGGAGTGTTTCCTCTAGAGTCTCTCCTGTTGTTATGATAGTTACCCTAGAGGTCAGGAGTATTTCCTTTAGAGTCTCTCCTGTTGTTTTGATAGTTACCCTAGAGGTCAGGAGTGTTTCCTCTAGAGTCTCTCCTGTTGTAATGATAGCTACCCTAGAGGTCAGGAGTGTTTCCTCTAGAGTCTCTCCTGTTGTTATGATAGTTACCCTAGAGGTCAGGAGTGTTTCCCCTAGAGTCTCTCCTGTTGTAATGATCGTTACCCTAGAGGTCAGGAGTGTTTCCTCCAGAGGTCTGTTGTTATGATAGCTACCCTAGAGGTCAGGAGTGTTTCCTCTAGAGGTCTGTTGTAATGATAGCTACCCTAGAGGTCAGGAGTGTTTCCTCCAGAGGTCTGTTGTAATGATAGTTACCCTAGTGGTCAGGAGTGTTTCCTCTAGAGTCTCTCCTGTTGTTATGATAGTTACCCTAGAGGTCAGGAGTGTTTCCCCTAGAGTCTCTCCTGTTGTAATGATAGTTAACCTAGAGGTCAGGAGTGTTTCCTCTAGAGTCTCTCCTGTTGTAATGATAGTTACCCTAGAGGTCAGGAGTGTTTCCTCTAGAGGTCTGTTGTAATGATAGCTACCCTAGAGGTCAGGAGTGTTTCCTCTAGAGGTCTGTTGTTATGATAGCTACCCTAGAGGTCAGGAGTGTTTCCTCTAGAGGTCTGTTGTAATGATCGTTACCCTAGAGGTCAGGAGTGTTTCCTCTAGAGTCTCTCCTGTTGTAATAATAGTTACCCTAGAGGTCAGGAGTGTTTCCTCTAGAGGTCTGTTGTTATGATAGCTACCCTAGAGGTCAGGAGTGTTTCCTCTAGAGGTCTGTTGTAATGATCGTTACCCTAGAGGTCAGGAGTGTTTCCTCTAGAGTCTCTCCTGTTGTATTGATAGCTACCCTAGAGGTCAGGAGTATTTCCTCTAGAGTTTTTCCTGTTGTTATGATAGCTACCCTAGAGGTCAGGAGTATTTCCTCTAGAGTCTCTCCTGTTGTTATGATAGTTACCCTAGAGGTCAGGAGTGTTTCCTCTAGAGGTCTGTTGTAATGATATCTACCCTAGAGGTCAGGAGTGTTTCCTCTAGAGTCTCTCCTATTGTAATGATAGTTACCCTAGAGGTCAGGAGTGTTTCCTCTAGAGGTCTGTTGTAATGATATCTACCCTAGAGGACTGTTGGTGAGCAGACATGTACATGCTACCCACACATCAGTATTCTTTCATTCTGTAGACCCTGGAGTGTCTCAGAGAGACCGAGGTTACGTGAGAAATGGTTCCTGGTCAACATTAGTCCACTATAAAGGGAATCGTGTGCTATTTGCGACGGAGGGCAGGGCTCTCAAAGCATTGTTACAGTCATCAGCCTCCTCCATCTCCCTCTCCATCTCTCAAAGCCTTGTTACAGTCATCAGCCTCCTCCATCTCCCTCTCCATCTCTCAAAGCATTGTTACAGTCATCAGCCTCCTCTATCTCCCTCTCTCAAAGCATTGTTACAGTCATCAGCCTCCTCCATCTCCCTCTCCATCTCTCAAAGCCTTGTTACAGTCATCAGCCTCCTCCATCTCCCTCTCCATCTCTCAAAGCCTTGTTACAGTCATCAGCCTCCTCCATCTCCCTCTCCATCTCTCAAAGCATTGTTACAGTCATCAGCCTCCTCCATCTCCATCTCTCAAAGCATTGTTACAGTCATCAGCCTCCTCTATCTCCCTCTCTCAAAGCATTGTTACAGTCATCAGCCTCCTCCCTCTCCCTCTCCATCTCTCAAAGCCTTGTTACAGTCATCAGCCTCCTCCCTCTCCCTCTCCATCTCTCAAAGCCTTGTTACAGTCATCAGCCTCCTCCCTCTCCCTCTCCATCTCTCAAAGCATTGTTACAGTCATCAGCCTCCTCCATCTCCCTCTCCATCTCTCAAAGCATTGTTACAGTCATCAGCCTCCTCCATCTCCATCTCTCAAAGCATTGTTACAGTCATCAGCCTCCTCCATCTCCCTCTCCATCTCTCAAAGCCTTGTTACAGTCATCAGCCTCCTCCATCTCCCTCTCCATCTCTCAAAGCATTGTTACAGTCATCAGCCTCCTCCATCTCCCTCTCCATCTCTCAAAGCATTGTTACAGTCATCAGCCTCCTCTATCTCCCTCTCCATCTCTCAAAGCATTGTTACAGTCATCAGCCTCCTCCATCTCCCTCTCCATCTCTCAAAGCATTGTTACAGTCATCAGCCTCCTCCCTCTCCCTCTCCATCTCTCAAAGCCTTGTTACAGTCATCAGCCTCCTCCATCTCCATCTCTCAAAGCCTTGTTACAGTCATCAGCCTCCTCCATCTCCATCTCTCAAAGCCTTGTTACAGTCATCAGCCTCCTCCATCTCCCTCTCCATCTCTCAAAGCCTTGTTACAGTCATCAGCCTCCTCCCTCTCCCTCTCCATCTCTCAAAGCCTTGTTACAGTCATCAGCCTCCTCCCTCTCCCTCTCCATCTCTCAAAGCCTTGTTACAGTCATCAGCCTCCTCTATCTCCCTCTCCATCTCTTAAAGCCTTGTTACAGTCATCAGCCTCCTCCATCTCCCTCTCCATCTCTCAAAGCCTTGTTACAGTCATCAGCCTCCTCCCTCTCCCTCTCCATCTCTCAAAGCCTTGTTACAGTCATCAGCCTCCTCCCTCTCCCTCTCCATCTCTCAAAGCCTTGTTACAGTCATCAGCCTCCTCCCTCTCCCTCTCCATCTCTCAAAGCCTTGTTACAGTCATCAGCCTCCTCCATCTCCATCTCTCAAAGCCTTGTTACAGTCATCAGCCTCCTCCATCTCCCTCTCCATCTCTCAAAGCCTTGTTACAGTCATCAGCCTCCTCCCTCTCCCTCTCCATCTCTCAAAGCCTTGTTACAGTCATCAGCCTCCTCCCTCTCCCTCTCCATCTCTCAAAGCCTTGTTACAGTCATCAGCCTCCTCTATCTCCCTCTCCATCTCTTAAAGCCTTGTTACAGTCATCAGCCTCCTCCATCTCCCTCTCCATCTCTCAAAGCCTTGTTACAGTCATCAGCCTCCTCCCTCTCCCTCTCCATCTCTCAAAGCCTTGTTACAGTCATCAGCCTCCTCCCTCTCCCTCTCCATCTCTCAAAGCCTTGTTACAGTCATCAGCCTCCTCCCTCTCCCTCTCCATCTCTCAAAGCCTTGTTACAGTCATCAGCCTCCTCCATCTCCATCTCTCAAAGCATTGTTACAGTCATCAGCCTCCTCCATCTCCCTCTCCCTCTCTCAAAGCATTGTTACAGTCATCAGCCTCCTCCCTCTCCCTCTCCCTCTCTCAAAGCATTGTTACAGTCATCAGCCTCCTCCATCTCCCTCTCCATCTCTCAAAGCATTGTTACAGTCATCAGCCTCCTCTATCTCCATCTCTCAAAGCATTGTTACAGTCATCAGCCTCCTCCATCTCCCTCTCCATCTCTCAAAGCATTGTTACAGTCATCAGCCTCCTCCATCTCCCTCTCCATCTCTCAACAGAGCTGTTGTCATGGTATCCTCTCATCTCCTCCTCTCTCATCTCCTCTCTCATCTCCTTCTGTCCTCCTCCTGCTCTCCTCCATCTCCCTCTCCATCTCTCAACAGAGCTGTTGTCATGGTATCCTCTCATCTCCTCCTCTCTCATCTCCTCTCTCATCTCCTTCTGTCCTCCTCCTGCTCTCCTCCATCTCCCTCTCCATCTCTCAACAGAGCTGTTGTCATTGTGTCCTCTCATCTCATCCTCTCATCTCCTCTCTCATCAGCCTCCTCCATCTCCCTCTCCATCTCTCATCAGAGCTGTTGTCATCGTATCCTCTCATCTCATCCTCTCTCATCTCCTCTCTCATCTCCTTCTGTCCTCCTCCTGCTCTCCTCCATCTCCCTCTCCATCTCTCAACAGAGCTGTTGTCATGGTATCCTCTCATCTCCTCCTCTCTCATCTCCTCTCTCATCTCCTTCTGTCCTCCTCCTGCTCTCCTCCTCTCCTTCTCCTCCTCTTTGTTTAATTCTGCCATCTCTTTCTATCTCCATCATCTCTACCCCTCTTCTCCCTCCTTCTCTCTCCTTCTCCCAGTACTATTCTTCATCTAAAGTAGATGATATGCTGACACTTGGAGGATGTTTCTTTCTCTCTCTCTCTCTCTCTCTCTCTCTCTCTCTCTCTCTCTCTCTCTCAATTCAATTCAATTCAATTCAATTGCCTTTATTGACATGGCAAGTTCATTATTACTTACATTGTCAAAGTATACATATCGAAAAAAAAAAATCTAATATATATGTATATATATACAAAATATATATATATTTATATATAAATAAATGGTGGGACCAACAGTAATAATACTAGTAGTAGTGGACATGGGATCACCATTAACAATAACTACAACAACAATATTAATCAGAACAATACATTAAATCAACAGTAGTAGACCAGTGTCAACATGACTTGAGAAGACATATAACCTGGTATGAAAGACAAAACAAAACTAAGCTAAATGGGATTTTTCACTGGCTGTCCCTCAGGTTATGGCAGGAGGACACATATTTGGCTGCCAAAACTGCACATTTTGGCTTTTCACCCAATAAATATTTGATTTTTTCTTCATCTTTTATAGTTTCAAATTCTTTGTATTGAGTTATAATTTTGGGAAAGAAATATGCTCTAAGGTCTGAGTATTTGTCACAGTGTAGTAGGAAATGCACCTCTGTCTCAACCTCTCCCCTGGAGCAGAGTGAGCACAGCCTGTCCTCTCTGGGCAGCCAGGTTAGTCTGTGACGACCGGTCTCTATAGCCAGACGGTGCTCACTGAGTCTGTACCTAGTCAATGTTTTCCTCAGTTTTCTATCAGTCACAGTGGTCAGATAGTCTGCCACCATGTACTGTCTGTTTAGAGCCAAATAGCATTGAAGTTTACTTTGATTTTTTGTGGTGTCTTTCCAATAGGTTATATATTTTTCTTTTTGTTTTGTGATGATTTGGATGGGCCAGATTTTCTGAGGGCTGTCCCGAGGCTCTATGGGATTGGTTTGGGTTGGTGAACTGAGCCTCAGAACCAGCTGGCTGAGGGGACTCTTCTCTGGTTTCATCTCTTGACATTGTAGAGCTGTGTGATGGAATGTTTTAGGGTCACTTGTTTTTAGATGGTTGTAAAATTTGATGGCTCTTTTTTCTATTCGAATGAGGAGGGGGTATTGGCCCAATTCTGCCCTACATGCGTTATTTGGAGTTTTTCTTTGTACTTGCAATATAGTCTTGCAAAACTCTGCATGCAATATTTCAGTTGGATGTTTGTCCCATTTGGTGAATTCATTATTAGAGAGTGGACCCCATACTTCACTGCCATATAGAGCAATTGGTTCTATAACTGATTGAAAAAATTTGAGCCAGATTCTAATTGGAATTTCAATTTTGATGTTCCTTTAAATGGCATAGAATGCTTTTCTTGCTTTGTCTCTCAGCTCATTCACAGCCATGTGAAAGCTACCTGTGTTGCTCATATTTAGTCCTAGATATGTGTAGTTTTTGGTGTGTTCTAATAGAACTGTGTCCAAATAAAATTTATATTTGTCATCCTTATTTCCCGACCTTTTTTGGAATATCATTATATTCGTTTTTTTTAGGTTAACGGTCAGAGCCCAGGTCTGACAGAACCTGTGAAGACGATCTAGGTGCTGCTGTAACCCCTCTTTAGTGGGAGACAGCAGCACCAGGTCATCTGCGTACAGCAGACACTTGATTTCAGTGTTGTGTAGGGTGATACCAGGTGCTGCCGATTCTTCTAATGTTTTTGCCAATTCATTAATGTAGATGTTAAATAATGTTGGACTTATTGGGCAGCCCTGTTTCACTCCCCGCCCCTGAGAGAAGAAGTCTGTTTGCTTGTTGCCAATTTTAACCGCACATTTGTTTTTAGTGTACATTGATTTAATAAAATCATATGTTTTCCCTCCAATACCACTTTCTATTAGTTTATAAAAAAGACCTTCGTGCCAAATTGAATCAAATGCTTTCTTGAAATCTACAAAACACGAGTAGATTTTGCCTTTGTTTTGGTTAACTTGTTTATCAATTAGAGTGTGGAGGGTGTAAATGTGGTCTGTTGTACGATAATTTTTTAGAAATCCAATCTGGCTTCTGCTCAGGACGTTGTGTCCGTCAAGGAAATGATGTAGTCTGCTATTTATAATACAGCATCTCTCTCTCTCTCTCTCTCTCTCTCTCTCTCTCTCTCTCTCTCTCTCTCTCTCTCTCTCTCTCTCTCTCTCTCTCTCTCTCTCTCTCTCTCTATATATATATATATATATATATGTCTACCTCTCTCTCTCTCTCTCTCTCTCTCACTCTCTCTCTCCACCTCTCTCTCTCCACCTCTCTCTCTCTCTCTCCCTCTCTCTCTCTCTCTCTCTCTCGGTTGCCATGGCTGCGAGGTAGGTGGCGGCATTAACTGATCAAACGTTCTACACCCTCTAATCAAACTCAGGCAGGTGATAGCCTAATAGCCTGATACGGATGTAGGATCTTAATTTGATCACTCTTGCAAACTTCTAGTTTATTTGAGGCTTTTAAAAAGGATTCACATTTTTGCTAAAATGTCAGACTTGATTTGCCCTAACGACAAATGTAAACATTTAGATGAATTACAATCCACCTGATTCACATTTCCTGTTGCTGTAGGATTATATTCCTGCTGGCGCAAACTGTCTCAAATGAAGATCCTACATCTGTAGCTCTCTCTCTCTCTCTCTGAGGTGATGGGTGGTGATTATTAGATGTAGGTGTAACAGCTATTTGTGCCCCACTCAGGAATCAACCACCAGGTACGTCAAGCGTTTGGTCCATTGTTGTGCTCCACCTACAGACCCAGCAGGCCTTCATCAGCCTCTTAGGGTTCTCCAGTGGTTCTGTTGTATTTCCTGTCATTTCCCAGAGTAATGGTTGGACACCTACAGACCCAGCAGTCCTTCAGCAGCCTCTTAGGGTTCTCCAGTGGCTCTGTTGTATTTCCTGTCATTTCCCAGAGTAATGGTTGGATACCTACAGACCCAGCAGTCCTTCAGCAGCCTCTTAGGGTTCTCCAGTGGTTCTGTTGTATTTCCTGTCATTTCCCAGAGTAATGGTTGGACACCTACAGACCCAGCAGGCCTTCATCAGCCTCTTAGGGTTCTCCAGTGGTTCTGTTGTATTTCCTGTCATTTCCCAGAGTAATGGCTGGACACCTACAGACCCAGCAGGCCTTCATCAGCCTCTTAGGGTTCTCCAGTGTTGTATTTCCTGTCATTTCCCAGAGTAATGGCTGGACACCTACAGACCCAGCAGGCCTTCATCAGCCTCTTAAGGTTCTCCAGTGGCTCTGTTGTATTTCCTGTCATTTCCCAGAGTAATGGTTGGACACCTACAGACCCAGCAGGCCTTCATCAGCCTCTTAGGGTTCTCCAGTGGTTCTGTTGTATTTCCTGTCATTTCCCAGAGTAATGGATGGCTGTTTAAAAGGTCCATTCTGACTGTAACTCTGTGCTGTCTGTTACTCATACTTCATGACAACCCAGGGATATCAGAACGGGCTGTTAACATCACAAATGGCACCCTATTCCCTATCAAAGTTCACTACTTTTGACTGGGCCCTGGTGTAAAGTAGTGCACTATATATAGCCCTACTCCCTATATAGTGCACTACTTTAGACCAGAGCCCTATTCCCTATATAGAGCACTACTTGAGACCAGAGACCTATTCCCTATATAGAGCACTACTTGAGACCAGAGACCTATTCCCTATATAGTGCACTACTTTAGACCAGAGCCCTATTCCCTATGTAGTGCACTACTTTAGACCAGAGCCCTATTCCCTATATAGTGCACTAGTTTAGACCAGAGCCCTACTCCCTATATAGTGCACTACTTTAGACCAGAGCCCTATTCCCTATATAGAGCACTACTTTAGACCAGAGACCTATTCCCTATATAGTGCACTACTTTAGACCAGAGCCTTATTCCCTATGTAGTGCACTACTTTAGACCAGAGCCCTATTCCATATATAGTGCACTAGTTTAGACCAGAGCCCTATTCCCTATATAGTGCACTAGTTTAGACCAGAGCCCTACTCCCTATATAGTGCACTACTATAGACCAGAGCCCTATTCCCTATATAGTGCACTACTTTACACCAGAGCCCTATTCCCTATGTAGTGCACTACTTTACACCAGAGCCCAATTCCCTATGTAGTGCACTACTTTACACCAGGGCCCAGTCAAAAGTAGTGAACTTTGTAGGGAATAGGGCTCTGGTCTAAAGTAGTGCACTATATAGGGAATAGGGCTCTGGTCAGACAAGGTTCCTGACGTTTTAGACTCTGTTATTGTAGATGTAAAACCCCTCTCTTGTCACGGGAAACAATTTTTGTTTAAGAGAGGCCGAAGAGGCTGTAGGGTAAGGTGTGTGAACGTGTGTGTCCTGATGTGCTGTGACGCGTGGCCTAGCTGAGGCTGGCCTGGTCCGGCTGCCTGGGCAGAGGGGTGTTTTACGCCAGCCTACCCCATTTCACGCTCGCTCTCCTTCCCTCTGTCTGTCCTCTCTATCAGGCCTCCGTGGTGGGCTCAAAGGGTTCAGATCTGCTATCCGGCACACACACACGCACACGCACACGCACGCACGCACACACACACACACACACACACACACACACACACACACACACACACACACACACACACACACACACACACACACACACACACACACACACACACACACACACACACACACACACACACACACACACACACACACACACACACACACACACACACACACACACACACAGGTATGGCTGAATGAAGGGGTTTGGACAGGCACAGCTGAACGCTCTCAGCCATGTTGTTCTCTCTCTCCACTGAGAAACACTGTGTGCTTTTAGACAGACCCAGCTGATCGCTCTCAGCCATGTTGTTCTCTCTCTCCACTGAGAAACACTGTGTGCTTTTAGACAGACCCAGCTGAACGCTCTCAGCCATGTTATTCTCTCTCTCCACTGAGAAACACTGTGTGCTTTTAAACAGACCCAGCTGACCTCTCTCAGCCATGTTGTTCTCTCTCCACTGAGAAACACTGTGTGCTTTTAGACAGACCCAGCTGACCTCTCTCAGCCATGTTGTTCTCTCTCCACTGAGAAACACTGTGTGCTTTTAGACAGACCCAGCTGAACGCTCTCAGCCATGTTGTTCTCTCTCCACTGAGAAACACTGTGTGCTTTTAGACAGACACAGCTGACCTCTCTCAGCCATGTTGTTCTCTCTCTCCACTGAGAAACACGGTGTGCTTTTAGACAGACACAGCTGAACGCTCTCAGCCATGTTGTTCTCTCTCCACTGAGAAACACTGTGTGCTTTTAGACAGACCCAGCTGAACGCTCTCAGCCATGTTGTTCTCTCTCCACTGAGAAACACTGTGTGCTTTTAGAGAGACACAGCTGACCTCTCTCAGCCATGTTGTTCTCTCTCTCCACTGAGAAACACTGTGTGCTTTTAGACAGACACAGCTGAACGCTCTCAGCCATGTTGTTCTCTCTCTCCACTGAGAAACACTGTGTGCTTTTAGACAGACCCAGCTGAACTCTCTCAGCCATGTTGTTCTCTCTCTCCACTGAGAAACACTGTGTGCTTTTAGACAGACCCAGCTGAACGCTCTCAGCCATGTTGTTCTCTCTCCACTGAGAAACACTGTGTGCTTTTAGACAGACCCAGCTGATCGCTCTCAGCCATGTTGTTCTCTCTCTCCACTGAGAAACACTGTGTGCTTTTAGACAGACCCAGCTGAACGCTCTCAGCCATGTTGTTCTCTCTCCACTGAGAAACACTGTGTGCTTTTAGACAGACCCAGCTGACTGCTCTCAGCCATGTTGTTCTCTCTCTCCACTGAGAAACACTGTGTGCTTTTAGACAGACCCAGCTGACTGCTCTCAGCCATGTTGTTCTCTCTCCACTGAGAAACACTGTGTGCTTTTAGACAGACACAGCTGAACGCTCTCAGCCATGTTGTTCTCTCTCTCCACTGAGAAACACTGTGTGCTTTTAGACACACCCAGCTGAATGCTCTCAGCCATGTTGTTCTCTCTCCACTGAGAAACACTGTGTGCTTTTAGACAGACCCAGCTGAACGCTCTCAGCCATGTTGTTCTCTCTCTCCACTGAGAAACACTGTGTGCTTTTAGACAGACCCAGCTGACCTCTCTCAGCCATGTTGTTCTCTCTCCACTGAGAAACACTGTGTGCTTTTAGACAGACCCAGCTGAACGCTCTCAGCCATGTTGTTCTCTCTCTCCACTGAGAAACACTGTGTGCTTTTAGACAGACCCAGCTGACCTCTCTCAGCCATGTTGTTCTCTCTCCACTGAGAAACACTGTGTGCTTTTAGACAGACCCAGCTGAACGCTCTCAGCCATGTTGTTCTCTCTCCACTGAGAAACACTGTGTGCTTTTAGACAGACCCAGCTGAACGCTCTCAGCCATGTTGTTCTCTCTCTCCACTGAGAAACACTGTGTGCTTTTAGACAGACCCAGCTGAACTCTCTCAGCCATGTTGTTCTCTCTCTCCACTGAGAAACACAGTGTGCTTTTAGACAGACCCAGCTGACCTCTCTCAGCCATGTTGTTCTCTCTCCACTGAGAAACACTGTGTGCTTTTAGACAGACCCAGCTGAACGCTCTCAGCCATGTTGTTCTCTCTCCACTGAGAAACACTGTGTGCTTTTAGACAGACACAGCTGACCTCTCTTTCAGCCATGTTGTTCTCTCTCCACTGAGAAACACTGTGTGCTTTTAGACAGACCCAGCTGAACGCTCTCAGCCATGTTGTTCTCTCTCCACTGAGAAACACTGTGTGCTTTTAGACAGACCCAGCTAATCGCTCTCAGCCATGTTGTTCTCTCTCCACTGAGAAACACTGTGTGCTTTTAGACAGACCCAGCTAATCGCTCTCAGCCATGTTGTTCTCTCTCCACTGAGAAACACTGTGTGCTTTTAGACAGACCCAGCTGAACGCTCTCAGCCATGTTGTTCTCTCTCCACTGAGAAACACTGTGTGCTTTTAGACAGACCCAGCTGATCGCTCTCAGCCATGTTGTTCTCTCTCTCCACTGAGAAACACTGTGTGCTTTTAGACAGACCCAGCTGAACGCTCTCAGCCATGTTGTTCTCTCTCCACTGAGAAACACTGTGTGCTTTTAGACAGACCCAGCTGAACTCTCTCAGCCATGTTGTTCTCTCTCTCCACTGAGAAACACTGTGTGCTTTTAGACAGACCCAGCTGACCTCTCTCAGCCATGTTGTTCTCTCTCCACTGAGAAACACTGTGTGCTTTTAGACAGACCCAGCTGAACGCTCTCAGCCATGTTGTTCTCTCTCCACTGAGAAACACTGTGTGCTTTTAGACAGACCCAGCTGAACGCTCTCAGCCATGTTGTTCTCTCTCCACTGAGAAACACTGTGTGCTTTTAGACAGACCCAGCTGAACTCTCTCAGCCATGTTGTTCTCTCTCCACTGAGAAACACTGTGTGCTTTTAGACAGACCCAGCTGACCTCTCTCAGCCATGTTGTTCTCTCTCCACTGAGAAACACTGTGTGGTTTTAGACAGACCCAGCTGAACGCTCTCAGCCATGTTGACGGAGACAGATGGGATTTTTGAAAAACTTTTAAAAAGTATATATTTTTTATTTTTATATTTATATAACAATTCAATTTAATTGTTGATAGTTTGTTGCGTAATCTGGTTTATTTACTTGATATCTGATTTGTTGTATTGTGTCAACGTGGTATCGGTCTAAATACTAAGCTTCACACAAAGTGGAAAATGAATGTGAAACTAGTTCATGAGGACTGATACAGTTGTTGTCTTCCTCTAGAGGCAGACTGATATCCAGCTCACTGTCTCCAGAACCCTGACACCTATTGTTACATGTTCAGTTGAACTGGAATTTACCTCTGCGTTCCAAATGGCACTCTATTCACTTTATAGTGCACTACATTTGATCAGATCCCTATTGGGCCCTGGTTCTAAAGTAGTGAACTATAAAAGGAATAGGGTGCCATTTGGGACAAGGAATCTAAAATCTGTCCTTTTCACGGCTGTCGGGTTACATCTCCCAGTGAGTCGGGCCTGTCTCCTCTTCTCTCCTCCAGTCAGGGACATGTCTGTTCTGTCTCAGGAATCATGTTGAGCCGGGCCTGTCTCCTCTCCTCTCCTCCAGTCAGGGACATGTCTGTTCTGTCTCAGGAATCATGTTGACCTGGGCCTGTCTCCTCTCCTCTCCTCCAGTCAGAGACATGTCTGTTCTCTGTCTCAGGAATCATGTTGAGATGGGCCTGTCTCCTCTCCTCTCCTCCAGTCAGGGACATGTCTGTTCTGTCTCAGGAATCATGTTGTTTTTACTCACTTCACTAAGTATTGTCTTTCCATCTCACTGATCGCACACGCACGCACGCACGCACGCACGCACGCACGCACGCACGCACGCACGCACGCACGCACGCACGCACGCACGCACACACACACACACACACACACACACACACACACACACACACACACACACACACACACACACACACACACACACACACACACACACACCTCCCTCACCTCAGAACCCACAGTACGCTTGGCAGCACACCACTCAGACTTTTCACTATTTAAAAAAGCCAGATCTGAAATTCACAAATTGTGTGAATACAGGCTCTGATCAGTCCTACTCTGATCTGCTGTGTGAATACAGGCTCTGATCTGCTAAGTCTTTGTTAATACCTGACCAAGACAGGAGAGCGGCTGGGACACAATTATCTAGCAATGCTGGCCGCGACCCAAACCAATCAAAAACCCATATTACCAGTTCCACTCAAATCCATTACAACTTGTTGGTCGTTTGCCCTCTGCTCGCTGTCCCCTCCCTCTGACGATAACACACACACACGCACGCACGCACGCACGCACGCACGCACCCACACACACACGCACACACGCACACACGCACCCACACGCACACACGCACCCACACGCGCACACACACACACACACACACACACACACACACACACACACACACACACACACACACACACACACACACACACACACACACACACACACACACAGGAAAGGGAAGTCAGGGAAGTTAGACATCGGTGCATGCGGCAGTGCTGAATGCAAAGCGTGTCCGTAGGGACACACCTGGTACTGTAAGAGCTCTTCCAGCTAGTGTTCAATTATCAGCTTCTCCCTCTGATCAAACACACATCACAGAACTGTCTGACATGGAGAGAGAGAGGAGGGGAGAGAGGGGTGGGGGATAGAGAGAGAGAGGGTGAGAGAGAGGGAGAGGGAGAGAGAGGAGGGGTGGGGGATAGAGAGAGAGAGAGGGTGAGAGAGAGGGAGAGAGGAGGGGAGAGAGAGAGAGAGAGGAGGGGAGAGAGGTGTGGGGGATAGAGAGAGAGAGGGTGAGAGAGAGGGAGAGAGGAGGGGAGAGAGAGAGAGAGGGGAGAGAGGGGTGGGGGATAGAGAGAGAGGGTGAGAGAGAGGGAGAGGGAGGGTGAGAGAGAGAGGAGGGGTGGGGGATAGAGAGAGAGGGGTGGGGGATAGAGAGAGAGGGTGAGAGAGAAGGAGAGAGAGATAGAGAGAGAGGAGGGGAGAGAGGGAGGGAGAGAGAGAGAGGAGGGGAGAGAGGGGTGGGGGATAGAGAGAGAGGGTGAGAGAGAAGGAGAGGGAGAGAGAGGAGGGGAGAGAGATGTGGGGGATAGAGAGAGAGAGAGGTGGGGGAGAGAGAGAGAGGGAGGTGGGGGAGAGAGAGAGAGAGAGAGAGAGGAGAGGAGAGAGGAGAGAAAGAGAAAGGACAGAGAAGAGAGATTAGGAATATGCAACAGTCATATCCCTACAAGCTCTGTTTGAAATCCCTTTGAAATGACATCCATACCTTATGCATTCCTTTGTATGCACAGCCATCCCACATGCATTCCTTTGTATGCACAGACAGCCAGTGTCATAGCTTGGCTTGATATCTCCCAAGAGACAACAGAAATAGAATTGGACTGAATTACAACCCCCAGAATCAGATTCACCAGCCAAACCAGCTTCTGTCTCTGCACTGGACCTCAACCTCTAACGCCTCGTCAAATAGACCCTGTTGGTGTACACACATTTGTATTCAAACAATCACTCCCCCAATATCACTACGCCCAGCCAATCCCCCGTTGAATATAACTACTGCATTGTTCCGGGCCAGTGGGATTCAGTCAGCTTATCTCTAAGTGGTCGCAGTCCAACTGCAGCACAACGTCGTGATTGGGCAACACGTCTGCATGGTGTTTTAAAACAGAGAGGAGGAAGAGAATGAAACAAACGTATTTACATCTGTTGGCTGCTGCTGAGGGAACTTACAGCGGTGTTTACGTCTGCTGGCCGCTGCTGAGGGAACTTACAGCGGTGTTTACACCTACTGGCTGCTGCTGAGGGAACTTACAGCGATGTTTACACCTACTGGCTGCTGCTGAGGGAACTTACAGCGGTGTTTACACCTACTGGCTGCTGCTGAGGGAACTTACAGCGGTGTTTACACCTACTGGCTGCTGCTGAGGGAACTTACAGCGGTGTTTACACCTACTGGCTGCTGCTGACGGAACTTACAGCGGTGTTTACACCTACTGGCTGCTGCTGACGGAACTTACAGCGGTGTTTACGTCTGTTGGCTGCTACTGAGGGAACTTACAGCGAGGTTTACGTCTGCTGGCTGCTGCTGAGGGAACTTACAGTGGTGTTTACACCTACTGGCTGCTGCTGAGGGAACTTACAGCGGTGTTTACACCTACTGGCTGCTGCTGAGGGAACTTACAGCGGTGTTTACACCTACTGGCTGCTGCTGAGGGAACTTACAGCGGTGTTTACACCTACTGGCTGCTGCTGAGGGAACTTACAGTGGTGTTTACGTCTGTTGGCTGCTGCTGAGGGAACTTACAGCGGTGTTTACGTCTGTTGGCCGCTGCTGAGGGAACTTACAGTGGTGTTTACACCTACTGGCTGCTGCTGAGGGAACTTACAGCGGTGTTTACACCTACTAGCTGCTGCTGAGGGAACTTACAGCGGTGTTTACACATACTGTATGCTGCTGAGGGAACTTACAGTGGTGTTTACACCTACTGGGTGCTGCTGAGGGAACTTACAGCGGTGTTTACACCTACTGGCTGCTGCTGAGGGAACTTACAGCGGTGTTTACATCTACTGGCTGCTGCTGAGGGAACTTACAACGGTGTTTACATCTGCTGGCCGCTGCTGAGGGAACTTACAGATGTGTTTACACCTACTGGCTGCTGCTGAGGGAACTTACAACTGTGTTTACACCTACTGGCTGCTGCTGAGGGAACTTACAGTGGTGTTTACACCTACTGGCTGCTGCTGAGGGAACTTACAGATGTGTTTACACCTACTGGCTTCTAAGGGCACTTACATCGGTGTTTACATCTACTGGCTGCTGCTGAGGGAATTTACAGCGGTGTTTACATCTACTGGCTGCTGCTGAGGGAACTTACAACTGTGTTTACATCTACTGGCTGCTGCTGAGGGAACTTACAGCGGTGTTTACACCTACTGGCTGCTGCTGAGGGAACTTACAGTGGTGTTTACACCTACTGGCTGCTGCTGAGGTAACTTACAGATGTGTTTACACCTACTGGCTTCTAAGGGCACTTACAGCGTTGTTTATATCTACTGGCTGCTGCTGAGGGAACTTACAGCGGTGTTTACATCTACTGGCTGCTGCTGAGGGAACTTACAGCTGTGTTTACATCTACTGGCTGCTGCTGAGGGAACTTACAGCGGTGTTTACACCTACTGGCTGCTGCTGAGGGAACTTACAGCGGTGTTTACATCTACTGGCTGCTGCTGAGGGAACTTACAGCGGTGTTTACACCTACTGGCTGCTGCTGAGGGAACTTACAGCTGTGTTTACATCTACTGGCTGCTGCTGAGGGAACTTACAGTGGTGTTTACACCTCCTGGCTGCTGCTGAGGGAACTTACAGCTGTGTTTACATCTACTGGCTGCTGCTGAGGGAACTTACAGCGGTGTTTACACCTACTGGCTGCTGCTGAGGGAACTTACAGTGGTGTTAACATCTACTGGCTGCTGCTGAGGGAACTTACAATGGTGTTTACGTCTGCTGGCTGCTGCTGAGGGAACTTAAAGCGGTGTTTACACCTACTGGCTGCTGCTGAGGGAACTTACAGCGGTGTTTACACCTACTGGCTGCTGCTGAGGGAACTTACAGCGGTGTTTACATCTACTGGCTGCTGCTGAGGGAACTTACAACGGTGTTTACATCTGCTGGCCGCTGCTGAGGGAACTTACAGATGTGTTTACACCTACTGGCTGCTGCTGAGGGAACTTACAGATGTGTTTACACCTACTGGCTGCTGCTGAGGGAACTTACAGCGGTGTTTACATCTGCTGGCTGCTTCTGAGGGAACTTACAGCGGTGTTTACGTCTGCTGGCTGCTGCTGAGGGAACTTACAGTGGTGTTTACACCTACTGGCTGCTACTGAGGGAACATACAGCGGTGTTTACACCTACTGGCTGCTGCTGAGGGAATTTACAGCGGTGTTTACATCTACTGGCTGCTGCTGAGGGAACTTACAGTGGTGTTTACATCTACTGGCTGCTGCTGAGGGAACTTACAGCGGTGTTTACATCTACTGGCTGCTGCTGAGGGAACTTACAGCGGTGTTTACATCTACTGGCTGCTGCTGAGGGAACTTACAGCGGTGTTTACATCTACTGGCTGCTGCTGAGGGAACTTACAGCGGTGTTTACACCTACTGGCTGCTGCTGAGGGAACTTACAGCGGTGTTTACATCTACTGGCTGCTGCTGAGGGAACTTACAACTGTGTTTACATCTACTGGCTGCTGCTGAGGGAACTTACAGCGGTGTTTACACCTACTGGCTGCTGCTGAGGGAACTTACAGCGGTGTTTACATCTCAATTACATGATATGCAGAGGAGGAATATGTTTCTATAGGAGGGAGTGAGAGGAGGAAAGGAGGGAAGGAAAGAAGGAGGGAAGGGAGATCTATTTACTCTCACTTCCTTTCTTCCTTCTCTCTCTCTCTCTCTCTCCCCACCCTCCCTACCTGCCCTCTCTCTCTCCCCACCCTCCCTACCTGCCCTCTCTCTCTCCCCACCCTCCCTACCTGCCCTCTCTCTCTCCCCACCCTCCCTATCTGCCCTCTCTCTCTCTCTTTCTCTCTTCCCACCCTCCCTATCTGCCCTCTCTCTCTCTCCCCTCCCTCCCTATCTGCCCTCTCTCTCTCTCTCTCTTTCTCTCTCCCCACCCTCCCTATCTGCCCTCTCTCTCTCTCTCTCTCCCCACCCTCCCTATCTGCCCTCTCTCTCTCTCCCCTCCCTCCCTCCCGCTCCACTTCTCTCTCAATTTAATTAAATGAAATTCAAGGGCTTTATTGGCATGGGAAACATATGTTAACATTGCCAAAGCAAGTGAAGTAGATAATAAACAAAGTGAAATAAACAATAACAATTAACAGTAAACATTACACATACAGAAGTTCCAAAACAATAAAGACATTACAAATGTCCTATTATGTAAATATACAGTCTTGTAACAATGTACAAATGGTTAAAGCACAAAAGAGGAAGATAAATAAACATAAATATGGGTTGTATTTACAATGGTGTTTGTTCTTCACTGGTTGCCCTTTTCTTGTGGCAACAGGTCACACATCTTGCTGCTGTGATGGCACACTGTGGAATTTCACCCAGTAGATATGGGAGTTTATCAAAATTGCATTTGTTTTCAAATTCTTTGTGGATCTGTGTAATCTGAGGGAAATATGTCTCTCTAATATGGTCATACATTGGGCAGGAGGTTAGGAAGTGCAGCTCAGTTTCCACCTCATTTTGTGGGCAGTGTGCACATAGCCTGTCTTCTCTTGAGAGCCATGTCTGCCTACGGCAGCCTTTCTCAATAGCAAGGCTATGCTCACTGAGTCTGTACATAGTCAAAGCTTTCATTAAGTTTGGGTCAGTCACAGTGGTCAGGTATTCTGCCACTGTGTACTCTCTGTTTAGGGCCAAATAGCATTCTAGTTTGCTCTGTTATTTTGTTAATTCTTTTTTTGTAATTATCTTTTTGATTTGTCATGATTCGGTTGGGTCTGGGACTCTGGGGTGTGTTTGTGTTTGTGAACAGAGCCCCAGGACCAGCTTGCTTAGGAGCCTTTTCTCCAGGTTCATCTCTCTGTAGGTGATGGGTTTGATATGGAAGGTTTGGGATCGCTTCCTTTTAGTTGGTTGTAGAATTTAACGTCTCTTTTCTGGATTTGGATAATTAGTGGGTATCGGCCTAATTCTGCTCTGCATACATTATTTGGTGTTTCCCTCCCTCCCTCCCTCTCTCCCTCCCTCCCTCCCTCCCTGCCTCCCTCCCTCCCTCCCTCCCTCCCTCCTCTTCTATTACAGTAAACTAGTTGAGTTATATAAAATATGAAGAGGTGGTTAAACTCCTCTAAATGTTATCAGACCTGGACCCTGTTTTTAAATCCCCTAAACCCTGGCCAGTGGATGGGCTAATGGAGGAATAGAAGATACACTACTTAACCAGGGCAAAAGGTGAGCTCAGTACTGTATGAGGTGTTTTACACACACTACCAGTCTAAAATTTCAGGACAACTTCTCATTCAAGTGGTTTTCATTATTTGTCCTTGTTTTTTTTTGTCCAGCTGCTGTCATCAGGGCAAAAGGTGGCTATTTTGAAGAATCTCACATATAAAATATATTTTGATTTGTTTAACACTTGTTTTTTGGTTACTACATGATTCCATGTGTGTTTTTTCCCCCATTGTGTTGATGTCGTCACTGTTTTTCTACACTGTAGAAACTAGTGAAAGATAAATGAAAAACCCTCGAGTGAGTAGTTGTCCTAAAACTATTGCCCGGTAGTTTACATTACTCAGCCTTTCTGGTAAAGATCAGCGATTGATAAAGCTCGTCTAACCAGGATTTTTTATTTGATGAAAATCATATATATATTTTTTTCAACATCACAAACCGTCCCTCTACTCTATAGACCACCAACTCCCTGAGGATTTAAAGACTACCCATGCCCTTGGGAAATGGAGTCTCCCTGAGGTTTTAAAGACTACCCATGCCCTTGGGAAATGGAGTCTCCCTGAGGTTTTAAAGACTACCCATGCCCTTGGGAAATGGAGTGTCCCTGAGGTTTTAAAGACTACCCATGCCCTTGGGAAATGGAGTCTCCCTGAAGTTTTAAAGACTACCCATGCCCTTGGGAAATGGAGTCTCCCTGAGGTTTTAAAGACTACCCATGCCCTTGGGAAATGAAGTCTCCCTGAGGTTTTAAAGACTACCCATGCCCTTGGGAAATGGAGTCTCCCTGAAGTTTTAAAGACTACCCATGCCCTTGGGAAATGGAGTCTCCCTGAGGTTTTAAAGACTACCCATGCCCTTGGGAAATGGAGTCTCCCTGAGGTTTTAAAGACTACCCATGCCCTTGGGAAATGAAGTCTCCCTGAAGTTTCATCTGCTTGGGAAATGGAGTCTCCCTGAGGTTTCATCAGCTGGGGAAATGGAGTCTCCCTGAGGTTTCATGTGCTGGGGAAATGGAGTCTTCCTGAGGTTTCATCTGCTGGGGAAATGGAGTCTCCCTGAGATTTCATCTGCTGGGGATATTGAGTCTCCCTGAGGTTTCATCTGCTGGGGAAATGGAGTCTCCCTGAGGTTTCATGTGCTGGGGAAATGGAGTCTTCCTGAGGTTTCATCTGCTGGGGAAATGGAGTCTCCCTGAGATTTCATCTGCTGGGGATATTGAGTCTCCCTGAGGTTTCATCTGCTGGGAAAATGGAGTCTCCCTGAGATTTCATCTGCTGAGGAAATGGAGTCTCCCTAAGGTTTCATCTGCTGGGGAAATGGAGTCTCCCCGAGGTTTCATCTGCTGGGGAAATGGAGTCTCCCTGAGGTTTCATCTGCTGGGGGAAATTGAGTCTCCCTGAGGTTTCATCTGCTGGGGAAATGGAGTCTCCCCGAGGTTTCATCTGCTGGGGAAATGGAGTCTCCCTGAGGTTTCATCTGCTGGGGGAAATGGAGTCTCCCTGAGGTTTCATCTGCTGGGGAAATGGAGTCTCCCCGAGGTTTCATCTGCTGGGGAAATGGAGTCTCCCTGAGGTTTCATCTGCTGGGGAAATGGAGTCTCCCCGAGGTTTCATCTGCTGGGGGAAATGGAGTCTCCCTGAGGTTTCTTCTGGTAACTGGGATGACTTCTTTATCTTATCCATGCAGAAACATGTGTGTGTTTTCAGAAGACTAGGAAAATAAAATAACGAGTTGTTGCTATTCTCCTCCCGGCAACTAGTAGTCGATGTACCATATTTATGGAGATGCTTGATGTCTTCCTTCAGAGAGAAAGAGAGAAACGTGGAGGATGACTAGTTCAATCACAGACCTGTTTCCTTGTGCCAGAAACATCTTCCTGTCTGTCTGTCTGTGTCTGTCTGTGTCTGTCTGTGTCTGTCTGTCTGCCTGCCTGCCTGCCTGCCTGCCTGTCTGCCTGTCTGTCTGGGAACAGGCCCACTGTTCCCTACCTAACCAGAACTTGGAAAAAATAGTATTTGTTTTCTTTCAAATATTTTTATTGTGATCGATTGAGCTTGCCTGACGCCATGGAACCAATTAGATCATCTCAAAAGTGGAAACCCCCCTCATCTGGCTCCACAGGCAGGCTCTATTTGAAGCCATGTCTGTTGTCAATGGGCCTTTAGTAGTGAAAGCCTCAGTCTCTCCATCTCTGTGTGTCTGTCTGGACACCTTTAGTGGTGAAAGTCTCAGTCTCTCCATCTCTATGTGTCTGTGTCTCTGATCTGTTGCCATAACGACCAGGAGCAGGAAGCATGTCAAGGTGGTCTTTACAATATGCAGTCTGGTGTGGTGTACTGTGGTGTACTGTGGTGTGGTGTACTGTGGTGTACTGTGGTGTACTGTGGTGTACTGTGGTGTACTGTACTGTGGTGTGGTGTACTGTGGTGTACTGTGGTGTGGTGTACTGTGGTGTACTGTGGTGTGGTGTACTGTGGTGTACTGTGGTGTGGTGTACTGTGATGTACTGTGGTGTGGTGTACTGTGGTGTACTGTGGTGTACTGTGGTGTACTGTGGTGTACTGTGGTGTAGTGTACTGTGGTGTGGTGTACTGTGGTGTACTGTGGTGTGGTGTACTGTGGTGTACTGTGGTGTGGTGTACTGTGATGTACTGTGGTGTGGTGTACTGTGGTGTACTGTGGTGTACTGTGGTGTACTGTGGTGTACTGTGGTGTAGTGTACTGTGGTGTGGTGTACTGTGGTGTACTGTGGTGTGATGTACTGTGGTGTACTGTGGTGTGGTGTACTGTGATGTACTGTGGTGTGGTGTACTGTGGTGTACTGTGGTGTACTGTGGTGTACTGTGGTGTACTGTGGTGTAGTGTACTGTGGTGTGGTGTACTGTGGTGTACTGTGGTGTGGTGTACTGTGGTGTACTGTGGTGTGGTGTACTGTGATGTACTGTGGTGTGGTGTACTGTGGTGTGGTGTACTGTGGTGTGGTGTGGTGTACTGTGGTGTGGTGTACTGTGGTGTGGTGTACTGTAGTGTGGTGTAGTGTGGTGTGGTGTGGTGTGGTGTACTGTGGTGTGGTGTACTGTAGTGTGGTGTAGTGTGGTGTGGTGTACTGTGGTGTACTGTGGTGTGGTGTACTGTGGTGTGGTGTACTGTGGTGTGGTGTACTGTGATGTACTGTGGTGTGGTGTGGTGTACTGTGGTGTGGTGTACTGTGGTGTACTGTGGTGTGGTGTGGTGTACTGTGATGTACTCTGGTGTGATGTACTGTGGTGTGGTGTACTGTGGTGTGGTGTGGTGTACTGTGGTGTGGTATACTGTGGTGTACTGTGGTGTGGTGTCCTGTGATGTACTCTGGTGTAGTGTACTGTGGTGTGGTGTACTGTGGTGTGGTGTACTGTGGTGTGGTGTACTGTGGTGTACTGTGGTGTAGTGTAGTGTACTGTGGTGTGGTGTACTGTGGTGTACTGTGGTGTGGTGTACTGTGGTGTGGTGTACTGTTGTGTGGTGTACTGTGGTGTGGTGTGGTGTACTGTGGTGTGGTGTACTGTGGTGTGGTGTACTGTGGTGTACTGTAGTGTGGTGTAGTGTAGTGTGGTGTAGTGTGGTGTGGTGTACTGTGGTGTACTGTGGTGTGGTGTGGTGTACTGTGGTGTACTGTGGCGTGGTGTACTGTGGTGTGGTTTACTGTGGTGTGCTGTGGTGTGGTGTACTGTACTGTGGTGTGGTGTACTGTGGTGTGGTTTACTGTGGTGTACTGTGGTGTGGTGTACTGTGGTGTGGTGTACTGTGGTTTGGTGTGGTGTACTGTGGTGTGGTATACTGTGGTGTACTGTGGTGTGGTGTCCTGTGATGTACTCTGGTGTAGTGTACTGTGGTGTGGTGTACTGTGGTGTGGTGTACTGTGGTGTACTGTGGTGTGGTGTGGTGTACTGTGATGTACTCTGGTGTGATGTACTGTGGTGTGGTGTACTGTGGTGTGGTGTGGTGTACTGTGGTGTGGTATACTGTGGTGTACTGTGGTGTGGTGTCCTGTGATGTACTCTGGTGTAGTGTACTGTGGTGTGGTGTACTGTGGTGTGGTGTACTGTGGTGTGGTGTACTGTGGTGTACTGTGGTGTAGTGTAGTGTACTGTGGTGTGGTGTACTGTAGTGTGGTGTAGTGTGGTGTGGTGTGGTGTGGTGTACTGTGGTGTGGTGTACTGTAGTGTGGTGTAGTGTGGTGTGGTGTACTGTGGTGTACTGTGGTGTGGTGTACTGTGGTGTGGTGTACTGTGGTGTGGTGTACTGTGATGTACTGTGGTGTGGTGTGGTGTACTGTGGTGTGGTGTACTGTGGTGTGGTGTGGAGTACTGTGATGTACTCTGGTGTGATGTACTGTGGTGTGGTGTACTGTGGTGTGGTGTGGTGTACTGTGGTGTGGTATGCTGTGGTGTACTGTGGTGTGGTGTCCTGTGATGTACTCTGGTGTAGTGTACTGTGGTGTGGTGTACTGTGGTGTGGTGTACTGTGGTGTGGTGTACTGTGGTGTGGTGTACTGTGGTGTAGTGTAGTGTACTGTGGTGTGGTGTACTGTGGTGTACTGTGGTGTGGTGTACTGTGGTGTGGTGTACTGTTGTGTGGTGTACTGTGGTGTGGTGTACTGTGGTGTGGTGTACTGTGGTGTGGTGTACTGTGGTGTACTGTAGTGTGGTGTAGTGTAGTGTGGTGTAGTGTGGTGTGGTGTACTGTGGTGTACTGTGGTGTGGTGTGGTGTACTGTGGTGTACTGTGGCGTGGTGTACTGTGGTGTGGTTTACTGTGGTGTGCTGTGGTGTGGTGTACTGTACTGTGGTGTACTGTGGTGTGGTGTACTGTGGTGTGGTTTACTGTGGTGTACTGTGGTGTGGTGTACTGTGGTGTGGTGTACTGTGGTTTGGTGTACTGTTGTGTTCTGTGGTGTACTGTGGTGTACTGTGGTGTGGTGTACTGTGGTGTACTGTGGTGTGGTGTACTGTGGTGTGGTGTGGTGTGGTGTACTGTGGTGTACTGTGGTGTACTGTGGTGTGGTGTGGTGTACTGTGGTGTACTGTGGTGTGGTGTACTGTGGTGTAGTGTACTGTGATGTGGTGTACTGTGGTGTGGTGTGGTGTGGTGTACTGTGGTGTGGTGTACTGTGGTGTACTGTGGTGTAGTGTACTGTGGTGTGGTGTACTGTGGTGTACTGTGGTGTACTGTGGTGTAGTGTACTGTGGTGTACTGTGGTGTGGTGTGTTGTGGTGTGGTGTGGTGTACTGTGATGTGGTGTACTGTGGTGTGGTGTACTGTGGTGTACTGTGGTGTGGTGTGGTGTGGTGTACTGTGGTGTACTGTGGTGTGGTGTACTGTGGTGTACTGTGGTGTACTGTGGTGTGGTGTACTGTGATGTGGTGTACTGTGGTGTACTGTGGTGTGGTGTACTGTGATGTACTGTGGTGTGGTGTACTGTGATGTACTGTGGTGTGGTGTACTGTGGTGTGGTGTGGTGTGGTGTACTGTGGTGTGGAGTACTGTGGTGTGGTGTGGTGTGGTGTACTGTGGTGTGGAGTACTGTGGTGTACTGTGGTGTGGTGTAGGAGAGAGATGGAGGGAGAGAGAGGTACAGAAAAAGGAGAGAGATGGAGGGAGAGAGAGGGTCACACTCATCTATTTTAGGTGTGTTATCAGTGGCTATCAGTATTCTGTAGTGGAATAAATGAACTATTTCTTCATGGCTTGGCTTTGTAGTGCTGCATTAGAGGATGAAATGGGTTCAAACTGTGAGGCGTGAAGCTGTATACTAACAGATACTGGGCCTTCGGAGGTGTAAATCCTCACCTCGCTGGGGGTTTGTTGATGGGGTTTATTACAATATTTTACATGTAGTTTTAAAGCCTAGCTTGCAATGTTGTAAAGGAGGCTGTTTCCCACTCAAGCCAGTCATAGAACCAAACTGACAACCAAACTGACACACACAGACACACACAGACACACACAGACACACACAGACACACACACACACAGACACACACAGACACACACACACACACAGACACACACAGACACACACAGACAGACAGACACACACAGACAGACAGACACACACACACAGACACACACACACAGACACACACACACAGACACACACACACACACACAGACACACACAGACACACACAGACACACACACACACACAGACACACACAGACACACACAGACAGACAGACACACACAGACAGACAGACACACACAGACAGACACACACACACAGACACACACACACAGACACCCACACCCACACCCACACCCACACCCACACCCACACCCCCACACACACACACACACACACACACACACACACACACACACACAGGCTTACAATGACAAACAAACAAACATTCTAGTTAAAATTGCAGGAAAACATTTTAGCTTAGAGGGAAAAATAAGATTTGTGTGAGGATTTGACAGTAAATTCAGACCAGTCACTCTCAGGAGGAAGAAGACAGTTCAGATCAGTCACTCTCAGGAGGAAGAAGACAGTTCAGGTCAGTCACTCTCAGGAGGAAGAAGACAGTTCAGATCAGTCACACTCAGGAGGAAGAAGACAGTTCAGATCAGTCACTCTCAGGAGGAAGAAGACAGTCAGTTCAGATCAGTCACTCTCAGGAGGAAGAAGACAGTTCAGATCAGTCACTCTCAGGAGGAAGAAGACAGTTCAGGTCAGTCACTCTCAGGAGGAAGAAGACAGTTCAGATCAGTCACTCTCAGGAGGAAGAAGACAGTTCAGACCAGTCACTCTTAGGAGGAAGAAGACAGTTTAGTTCAGTGATTCTCAGGAGGAAGAAGACAGTTTAGTTCAGTCACTCTTAGGAGGAAGAAGACAGTCAGTTCAGATTAGTCACTCTCAGGAGGAAGAAGACAGTTCGGATCAGTCACTCTCAGGAGGAAGAATACAGTTCAGGTCAGTCACTCTCAGGAGGAAGAAGACAGTTTAGATCAGTCACTCTCAGGAGGAGGAAGACAGTTTAGATCAGTCACTCTCAGGAGGAAGAAGACAGTTCAGATCAGTCACTCTCAGGAGGAAGAAGACAGTTCAGACCAGTCACTCTTAGGAGGAAGAAGACAGTTTAGATCAGTCATTCTCAGGAGGAAGAAGACAGTTTAGTTCAGTCACTCTCAGGAGGAAGAAGACAGTTAGTTTAGTTCAGTCACTCTCAGGAGGAAGAAGACAGTTTAGTTCAGTCACTCTCAGGAGGAAGAAGACAGTTCAGATCAGTCACTCTCAGGAGGAAGAAGACAGTTCAGATCAGTCACTCTCAGGAGGAAGAAGACAGTTCAGATCAGTCACTCTCACGAGGAAGAAGACAGTTCAGACCAGTCACTCCCAGGAGGAAGAAGACAGTTCAGATCAGTCACTATTAGGAGGAAGAAGACAGTCAGTTCAGATTAGTCACTCTCAGGAGGAAGAAGACAGTTCAGATCAGTCACTCTCAGGAGGAAGAAGACAGTTCAGACCAGTCACTCTTAGGAGGAAGAAGACAGTTTACATCATTCATTCTCAGGAGGAAGAAGACAGTTTAGTTTAGTCACTCTCAGGAGGAAGAAGAAAGTTTAGTTCAGTCACTCTCAGGAGGAAGAAGACAGTTCAGGTCAGTCACTCTCAGGAGGAAGAAGACAGTTCGGATCAGTCACTCTCAGGAGGAAGAAGACAGTTCAGATCAGTCACTCTCAGGAGGAAGAAGACAGTTCAGGTCAGTCACTCTCAGGAGGAAGAAGACAGTTCAGATCAGTCACTCTCAGGAGGAAGAAGACAGTTCAGGTCAGTCACTCTCAGGAGGACGAAGACAATTTAGATCAGTCATTCTCAGGAGGAAGAAGACAGTTTAGTTCAGTCACTCTCAGGTGGAAGAAGACAGTTCAGATCAGTCACTCTCACGAGGAAGAAGACAGTTCAGACCAGTCACTCCCAGGAGGAAGAAGACAGTTCAGATCAGTCACTCTCAGGAGGAAGAAGACAGTTCAGACCAGTCACTCTTAGGAGGAAGAAGACAGTTTAGTTCAGTGATTCTCAGGAGGAAGAAGACAGTTTAGTTCAGTCACTCTTAGGAGGAAGAAGACAGTCAGTTCAGATTAGTCACTCTCAGGAGGAAGAAGACAGTTCGGATCAGTCACTCTCAGGAGGAAGAATACAGTTCAGGTCAGTCACTCTCAGGAGGAAGAAGACAGTTTAGATCAGTCACTCTCAGGAGGAGGAAGACAGTTTAGATCAGTCACTCTCAGGAGGAAGAAGACAGTTCAGATCAGTCACTCTCAGGAGGAAGAAGACAGTTCAGACCAGTCACTCTTAGGAGGAAGAAGACAGTTTAGATCAGTCATTCTCAGGAGGAAGAAGACAGTTTAGTTCAGTCACTCTCAGGAGGAAGAAGACAGTTAGTTTAGTTCAGTCACTCTCAGGAGGAAGAAGACAGTTTAGTTCAGTCACTCTCAGGAGGAAGAAGACAGTTCAGATCAGTCACTCTCAGGAGGAAGAAGACAGTTCAGATCAGTCACTCTCAGGAGGAAGAAGACAGTTCAGATCAGTCACTCTCACGAGGAAGAAGACAGTTCAGACCAGTCACTCCCAGGAGGAAGAAGACAGTTCAGATCAGTCACTATTAGGAGGAAGAAGACAGTCAGTTCAGATTAGTCACTCTCAGGAGGAAGAAGACAGTTCAGATCAGTCACTCTCAGGAGGAAGAAGACAGTTCAGACCAGTCACTCTTAGGAGGAAGAAGACAGTTTACATCATTCATTCTCAGGAGGAAGAAGACAGTTTAGTTTAGTCACTCTCAGGAGGAAGAAGAAAGTTTAGTTCAGTCACTCTCAGGAGGAAGAAGACAGTTCAGGTCAGTCACTCTCAGGAGGAAGAAGACAGTTCGGATCAGTCACTCTCAGGAGGAAGAAGACAGTTCAGATCAGTCACTCTCAGGAGGAAGAAGACAGTTCAGGTCAGTCACTCTCAGGAGGAAGAAGACAGTTCAGATCAGTCATTCTCAGGAGGAAGAAGACAGTTTAGTTCAGTCACTCTCAGGAGGAAGAAGACAGTTAGTTTAGTTCAGTCACTCTCAGGAGGAAGAAGACAGTTTAGTTCAGTCACTCTCAGGAGGAAGAAGACAGTTCAGATCAGTCACTCTCATGAGGAAGAAGACAGTTCAGACCAGTCACTCCCAGGAGGAAGAAGACAGTTCAGATCAGTCACTCTTAGGAGGAAGAAGACAGTCAGTTCAGATTAGTCACTCTCAGGAGGAAGAAGACAGTTCAGATCAGTCACTCTCAGGAGGAAGAAGACAGTTTAGATCAGTCACTCTCAGGAGGAAGAAGACAGTTTAGTTCAGTCACTCTCAGGAGGAAGAAGACAGTTTAGTTCAGTCACTCTCAGGTGGAAGAAGACAGTTTAGTTCAGTCACTATCAGGAGGAAGAAGACAGTTCAGACCAGTCACTCTTAGGAGGAAGAAGACAATTTAGATCAGTCATTCTCAGGAGGAAGAAGACAGTTTAGTTCAGTCACTCTCAGGTGGAAGAAGACAGTTCAGATCAGTCACTCTCACGAGGAAGAAGACAGTTCAGACCAGTCACTCCCAGGAGGAAGAAGACAGTTCAGATCAGTCACTCTTAGGAGGAAGAAGACAGTTCAGATCAGTCACTCTCAGGAGGAAGAAGACAGTTCAGGTCAGTCACTCTCAGGAGGAAGAAGACAGTTCAGATCAGTCACACTCAGGAGGAAAAAGACAGTTCAGATCAGTCACTCTCAGGAGGAAGAAGACAGTCAGTTCAGATCAGTCACTCTCAGGAGGAAGAAGACAGTTCAGATCAGTCACTCTCAGGAGGAAGAAGACAGTTCAGGTCAGTCACTCTCAGGAGGAAGAAGACAGTTCAGATCAGTCACTCTCAGGAGGAAGAAGACAGTTCAGACCAGTCACTCTTAGGAGGAAGAAGACAGTTTAGTTCAGTGATTCTCAGGAGGAAGAAGACAGTTTAGTTCAGTCACTCTTAGGAGGAAGAAGACAGTCAGTTCAGATTAGTCACTCTCAGGAGGAAGAAGACAGTTCGGATCAGTCACTCTCAGGAGGAAGAATACAGTTCAGGTCAGTCACTCTCAGGAGGAAGAAGACAGTTTAGATCAGTCACTCTCAGGAGGAGGAAGACAGTTTAGATCAGTCACTCTCAGGAGGAAGAAGACAGTTCAGATCAGTCACTCTAAGGAGGAAGAAGACAGTTCAGACCAGTCACTCTTAGGAGGAAGAAGACAGTTTAGATCAGTCATTCTCAGGAGGAAGAAGACAGTTTAGTTCAGTCACTCTCAGGAGGAAGAAGACAGTTTAGTTTAGTTCAGTCACTCTCAGGAGGAAAAAGACAGTTTAGTTCAGTCACTCTCAGGAGGAAGAAGACAGTTCAGATCAGTCACTCTCAGGAGGAAGAAGACAGTTCAGATCAGTCACTCTCACGAGGAAGAAGACAGTTCAGACCAGTCACTCCCAGGAGGAAGAAGACAGTTCAGATCAGTCACTATTAGGAGGAAGAAGACAGTCAGTTCAGATTAGTCACTCTCAGGAGGAAGAAGACAGTTCAGATCAGTCACTCTCAGGAGGAAGAAGACAGTTCAGACCAGTCACTCTTAGGAGGAAGAAGACAGTTTACATCATTCATTCTCAGGAGGAAGAAGACAGTTTAGTTTAGTCACTCTCAGGAGGAAGAAGACAGTTCAGGTCAGTCACTCTCAGGAGGAAGAAGACAGTTCGGATCAGTCACTCTCAGGAGGAAGAAGACAGTTCAGATCAGTCACTCTCAGGAGGAAGAAGACAGTTCAGGTCAGTCACTCTCAGGAGGAAGAAGACAGTTCAGATCAGTCACTCTCAGGAGGAAGAAGACAGTTCAGGTCAGTCACTCTCAGGAGGAAGAAGACAGTTCAGATCAGTCACTCTCAGGAGGAAGAAGACAGTTCAGACCAGTCACTCTTAGGAGGAAGAAGACAGTTTAGATCAGTCATTCTCAGGAGGAAGAAGACAGTTTAGTTCAGTCACTCTCAGGAGGAAGAAGACAGTTAGTTTAGTTCAGTCACTCTCAGGAGGAAGAAGACAGTTTAGTTCAGTCACTCTCAGGAGGAAGAAGACAGTTCAGATCAGTCACTCTCAGGAGGAAGAAGACAGTTCAGATCAGTCACTCTCACGAGGAAGAAGACAGTTCAGACCAGTCACTCCCAGGAGGAAGAAGACAGTTCAGATCAGTCACTCTTAGGAGGAAGAAGACAGTTCAGATCAGTCACTCTCAGGAGGAAGAAGACAGTTTAGATCAGTCACTCTCAGGAGGAAGAAGACAGTTTAGTTCAGTCACTCTCAGGTGGAAGAAGACAGTTTAGTTCAGTCACTATCAGGAGGAAGAAGACAGTTCAGACCAGTCACTCTTAGGAGGAAGAAGACAATTTAGATCAGTCATTCTCAGGAGGAAGAAGACAGTTTAGTTCAGTCACTCTCAGGAGGAAGAAGACAGTTAGTTTATTTCAGTCACTCTCAGGAGGAAGAAGACAGTTTAGTTCAGTCACTCTCAGGAAGAAGAAGACAGTTCAGATCAGTCACTCTCAGGAGGAAGAAGACAGTTCAGATCAGTCACTCTCAGGAGGACGAAGACAGTTCAGATCAGTCACTCTCAGGAGGAAGAAGACGGTTCAGATCAGTCACTCTCAGGAGGAAGAAGACAGTTCAGGTCAGTCACTCTCAGGAGGACGAAGACAGTTCAGATCAGTCACTCTCAGGAGGAAGAAGACAGTTCAGACAAGTCACTCTTAGGAGGAAGAAGACAGTTTAGATCAGTCATTCTCAGGAGGAAGAAGACAGTTTAGTTCAGTCACTCTCAGGAGGAAGAAGACAGTTAGTTTAGTTCAGTCACTCTCAGGAGGAAGAAGACAGTTTAGTTCAGTCACTCTCAGGAGGAAGAAGACAGTTCAGATCAGTCACTCTCATGAGGAAGAAGACAGTTCAGACCAGTCACTCCCAGGAGGAAGAAGACAGTTCAGATCAGTCACTCTTAGGAGGAAGAAGACAGTCAGTTCAGATTAGTCACTCTCAGGAGGAAGAAGACAGTTCAGATCAGTCACTCTCAGGAGGAAGAAGACAGTTTAGATCAGTCACTCTCAGGAGGAAGAAGACAGTTTAGTTCAGTCACTCTCAGGAGGAAGAAGACAGTTTAGTTCAGTCACTCTCAGGTGGAAGAAGACAGTTTAGTTCAGTCACTATCAGGAGGAAGAAGACAGTTCAGACCAGTCACTCTTAGGAGGAAGAAGACAATTTAGATCAGTCATTCTCAGGAGGAAGAAGACAGTTTAGTTCAGTCACTCTCAGGTGGAAGAAGACAGTTCAGATCAGTCACTCTCACGAGGAAGAAGACAGTTCAGACCAGTCACTCCCAGGAGGAAGAAGACAGTTCAGATCAGTCACTCTTAGGAGGAAGAAGACAGTAAATTCAGACCAGTCACTCTCAGGAGGAAGAAGACAGTTCAGATCAGTCACTCTCAGGAGGAAGAAGACAGTTCAGGTCAGTCACTCTCAGGAGGAAGAAGACAGTTCAGATCAGTCACACTCAGGAGGAAGAAGACAGTTCAGATCAGTCACTCTCAGGAGGAAGAAGACAGTCAGTTCAGATCAGTCACTCTCAGGAGGAAGAAGACAGTTCAGATCAGTCACTCTCAGGAGGAAGAAGACAGTTCAGGTCAGTCACTCTCAGGAGGAAGAAGACAGTTCAGATCAGTCACTCTCAGGAGGAAGAAGACAGTTCAGACCAGTCACTCTTAGGAGGAAGAAGACAGTTTAGTTCAGTGATTCTCAAGAGGAAGAAGACAGTTTAGTTCAGTCACTCTTAGGAGGAAGAAGACAGTCAGTTCAGATTAGTCACTCTCAGGAGGAAGAAGACAGTTCGGATCAGTCACTCTCAGGAGGAAGAATACAGTTCAGGTCAGTCACTCTCAGGAGGAAGAAGACAGTTTAGATCAGTCACTCTCAGGAGGAGGAAGACAGTTTAGATCAGTCACTCTCAGGAGGAAGAAGACAGTTCAGATCAGTCACTCTCAGGAGGAAGAAGACAGTTCAGACCAGTCACTCTTAGGAGGAAGAAGACAGTTTAGATCAGTCATTCTCAGGAGGAAGAAGACAGTTTAGTTCAGTCACTCTCAGGAGGAAGAAGACAGTTAGTTTAGTTCAGTCACTCTCAGGAGGAAAAAGACAGTTTAGTTCAGTCACTCTCAGGAGGAAGAAGACAGTTCAGATCAGTCACTCTCAGGAGGAAGAAGACAGTTCAGATCAGTCACTCTCAGGAGGAAGAAGACAGTTCAGATCAGTCACTCTCACGAGGAAGAAGACAGTTCAGACCAGTCACTCCCAGGAGGAAGAAGACAGTTCAGATCAGTCACTATTAGGAGGAAGAAGACAGTCAGTTCAGATTAGTCACTCTCAGGAGGAAGAAGACAGTTCAGATCAGTCACTCTCAGGAGGAAGAAGACAGTTCAGACCAGTCACTCTTAGGAGGAAGAAGACAGTTTACATCATTCATTCTCAGGATGAAGAAGACAGTTTAGTTTAGTCACTCTCAGGAGGAAGAAGAAAGTTTAGTTCAGTCACTCTCAGGAGGAAGAAGACAGTTCAGGTCAGTCACTCTCAGGAGGAAGAAGACAGTTCGGATCAGTCACTCTCAGGAGGAAGAAGACAGTTCAGATCAGTCACTCTCAGGAGGAAGAAGACAGTTCAGGTCAGTCACTCTCAGGAGGAAGAAGACAGTTCAGATCAGTCACTCTCAGGAGGAAGAAGACAGTTCAGACCAGTCACTCTTAGGAGGAAGAAGACAGTTTAGATCAGTCATTCTCAGGAGGAAGAAGACAGTTTAGTTCAGTCACTCTCAGGAGGAAGAAGACAGTTAGTTTAGTTCAGTCACTCTCAGGAGGAAGAAGACAGTTTAGTTCAGTCACTCTCAGGAGGAAGAAGACAGTTCAGATCAGTCACTCTCAGGAGGAAGAAGACAGTTCAGATCAGTCACTCTCACGAGGAAGAAGACAGTTCAGACCAGTCACTCCCAGGAGGAAGAAGACCGTTCAGATCAGTCACTCTTAGGAGGAAGAAGACAGTCAGTTCAGATTAGTCACTCTCAGGAGGAAGAAGACAGTTCAGATCAGTCACTCTCAGGAGGAAGAAGACAGTTTAGATCAGTCACTCTCAGGAGGAAGAAGACAGTTTAGTTCAGTCACTCTCAGGTGGAAGAAGACAGTTTAGTTCAGTCACTATCAGGAGGAAGAAGACAGTTCAGACCAGTCACTCTTAGGAGGAAGAAGACAATTTAGATCAGTCATTCTCAGGAGGAAGAAGACAGTTTAGTTCAGTCACTCTCAGGAGGAAGAAGACAGTTAGTTTATTTCAGTCACTCTCAGGAGGAAGAAGACAGTTCAGATCAGTCATTCTCAGGAGGAAGAAGACAGTTTAGTTCAGTCACTCTCAGGAGGAAGAAGACAATTTAGTTCAGTCACTCTCAGGAGGAAGAAGACAGTTCAGATCAGTCACTCTCAGGAGGAAGAAGACAGTTAGTTTATTTCAGTCACTCTCAGGAGGAAGAAGACAGTTTAGTTCAGTCACTCTCAGGAAGAAGAAGACAGTTCAGATCAGTCACTCTCAGGAGGAAGAAGACAGTTCAGATCAGTCACTCTCAGGAGGAAGAAGACAGTTCAGATCAGTCACTCTCAGGAGGAAGAAGACAATTTAGTTCAGTCACTCTCAGGAGGAAGAAGACAGTTCAGATCAGTCACTCTCAGGAGGAAGAAGACTAGAGGACAATAGGAAGATGGGGATTCAGTTGTGTGTAACTCAGTTGGTAGAGCATGGCCCTTGCAGCGACAGAGTTTCTCTCTAGGTTTCTTCCTAGGCAGTGGTGTAAAGTACTTATATAAAAATACTTGAAAGTACTACTTCAGTTATTTTTGGGGGTATCTGTACTTTACTATTTATGTTTTTGACAACTTTACTTTTACTTCAATTCATTCCTAAAGAAAAGTATGTACTTTTTACTCCTTGTGAATGGTTAGCAAGAGAGGAAAATGGTCTAATTCAGGCACTTATCAGGAGAACATCCCTGGTCATCCCCAGGAAGATGGGAACCTCTGATCTGGCGGACTCACTAAACACACACATTTATAATGATGTCTGAGTGTTGTAGTGTGCCCCTGGTTATCTGTACATTTAATAACAAGAAAACCGTGCCTTCTGGTTTGCTTAACTCTACCGCTTCTCTCTCCCGGATCCGGGATCCTCCTCATCAAAAAAGCTGACTAGCATAGCCTAGCCTAACGGGACAGGGATATCATATAATATAATTTGCATGAAATCACAAGTCCAATACAGCAAATGAAAGATAAACATCTTGTGAATCCAGCCATCATTTCCGATTTTTAAAATGTTTTACAGCGAAAACACAATATGTATTTATATTAGCTAACCACAATAGCCAAACACACAACGGCATATTTTCACCATGTTTCCACCGCATAGGTAGCTTTCACAAAACCGATAAAATAGAGATAAAATTAATCACTAACCTTGAACAACTTCATCAGATGACAGTCTTATAACATCATGTTATACAATACATTTATGTTTTGTTCGAAAATGTGCATATTTATAGCTACAAATCCTGGTTTTACATTGCAGCCACCATCACAAATAGCACCAAAGCAGACAGAATAATTACAGAAAGAAACGTGAAATACAGAAATACTCATCATAAAACATTTATGAAAAATACATGGTGTACAGCAAATGAAAGATAAACATCTTGTGAATCCAGCCAATATTTCCGATTTTAAGTGTTTTACAGCGAAAACACAATATATATTTCTATTAGCTCACTACAGTAGCCAAACACACAACGCAATTTACTCCCCGCCAAAATAGCTTGAACAAAACCGCCAAAATAGAGATAAAATTAATCCCTAACCTTGAACAACTTCATCAGATGACAGTCTTATAACATCATGTTATACAATACATTTATGTTTTGTTCGAAAATGTGCATATTTAGAGCTGCAAATCGTGGTTATACATTGTGAATACGTAGCAACGATTCACCAGAATGTCCGGAGATATTTTGGACACTCACTTAATCTGACCAAAGAACTCATCATAAACTTTACATAAAAATACTTGTTGTATGGCAACTGAAAGATACACTGGTTCTTAACCTGTTGGGGATGGGGGCGCTGTTTAGACTATTTATGCTAATGTGGCTAATTTTTTAAACGGCTTCCCACAAAATCCTTGATCGTACAATATGCATATTATTATTATTATTGGATAGAAAACAGTCTATAGTTTCTATAGGAGTTGAAATTTTGTCTCTAAGTGGAACAGAGCCCATTCTACAGCAATTTCCCTGACATGGAGTCAGATTTGAGAAATGTTGGCCACTTTTCTGAAGTCATTTAAAAGGGCACTGTCGTTGCTATGACTATACGGACACTTCTTACGTCTTCCCCTGGATGCCTTTACGTGATGACGATTCCAACGGGCTCGATTGCTCGTTCACAGGCCCTACAAATGAAAAAAACCTTTAGCTAGCAAGTCTTTTCTTGCTGCGTAACGCGCGTGGAAGACACCGACCCTCTCCTGTTCCAAGCGTTAGTTTAGCCTGTTATATTTCTCCGGTCATCTTTTCACTCGTTATAGGAGTTAAAAACATCATAAGGTAGTTAATTTAAAGCGTTTTATAGCAATTTATATCCGTTTAGTGCGATTTTGGGACATTTATTTTTGCAACGATGTGAAAAGTTGGGCATGCTTTTCAGTTCATCCCGAACTCAGTTGACATTTCCACATGGCAAGAGGACAGCTTTCCACCAAAAGACGATTTCTCCCAAGAAAGGATCCTTTGCCCAAGATACTGATGGAAGAACAGCTCAAGGTAGGACATTTTTATTATGATAAATCGTGTTTCTGTCGAAACATTTTAGTGGCTTAGGACGCCATGTTTTTTGACGTAGCTTCGCTTGGCGCAAACTGTATTGAAAAGTAAGGATAAATTAAAAAATGTAATAACGCAATTGTATTAAGAATTAAATTGTCTATCAATCCCTGTCCACCCTATATTTTTTAGTCACGTTTATGAGTATTTATGTATAAGAGTAGATCACTGTCTAAGTGGCGCAAGGACGTTTTCTTTACCAGCTTGTCTACATTTCACATTGTCTAACCATGATTTTGGTGGCTAAATATAAACATTTTCGATCAAACTGTATATGCATGTTGTAATGTGATGTTACAGGAGTGTCATCGGAAGAATTCTGAGAAGGTTAGTGAAAAAATTAATATCTTTTGGCGATGTTGACTTTTATCGCTCACTTTGGCTAGAATCAATGCTGGGCTGCTAATTGCTATGTGCTAAGCTAATATAACGATTTATTGTGTTTTCGCTGTAAGACACTTAGAAAATCTGAAATATTGTCTGTATTCACAGGATCTGTGTCTTTCGATTCGTGTATGCTGTGTATTTTTACGAAATGTTTGATGATTAGTAGTTAGGTAAACACGTTGCTCATTGTAATTATTCTAGTCCATTTGTGATGGTGGGTGCAATTGTAAACTATGCCATATACCTGAAATATGCACTTTTTTCTAACAAAACCTATCCCATACCATAAATATGTTATCAGACTGTCATCTAATGAGTTTTTTTGTTGGTTAGGGGCTATAAATATCTTAGTTTAGCCGAATTGGTGATGGCTACTGGTGTTGGTGGACAAATAAAAGATGGTGGATTATGCTAATGTGTTTTTAGGTAATAGATGTACATCTTTACATATTGTGTCTTCCCTGTAAAACATTTTAAAAATCGGAAATGTTGACTGGATTCATAAGATCTGTGTCTTTCATTAGCTGTATTGGACTTTAATGTGTGAAAGTTAAATATTTTAAAAAAATATTTTTTTTGAATTTCGCGGCACTGGTTTTTCAGTGGGGGGGGGGGGGGTGTGCCGCTAGCGCCACGCTGATCCTAGACAGTTTAATGCAACCGCTGTGTTAGATTTTTTTAAATAACTTTACCACAACATACAGCATGCGTTATTGTGAGACAGCGCTCATCTATTCTCCGCGGTGTTGGAGTCAACATATTACACAGAAATACGAAATAACATCATAAATGTTGTCTTACTTTTGCTGTTCTTCCATCAAAATGTTGTGCAAGGAGTCATAGGTCCAGAATAAATCGTTGTTTGGTTATAGAATGTCAATTTCTTCTGTCGAATTAGCAACTTTGGCTAGCCATGTCGAGCTCACGTGTTCATCATCTTTTGACGCATGGAACGAAAAACGTTTAATAAACTGATAAAACTCGGTTGAAAAATCCTACTTTATGATGTTTTTCTCATATGTATCAAATAAAATCAGAGCCGGAGCAATTCACCGTGTATACCGAACGCTCTTCAGAAGACAATGTCGAGGTCCCCCGCACGCCGTCGAAAACAAACAAAATTCCGGACCTGCCACTCCAAAAGCTCTTATTCGGCCTCAGATCAAGCTAGACACCCCATTCAACCTTACACTGCCTGTTGACATCTAGTGGAAGGCGTATGAAGTGCATACATATCGATAAATAAAAGCCAGTTGAATAGGTAGGCCCTGAAACAGAGCCTCGTTTTCAAGTTTTCTCACTTACTGTTTGGAAGTTTGCTGCCAAATGAGTTCTGTTTTACTCACAGATATAATTCAAACAGTTTTAGAAACTTCAGAGTGTTTTCTATCCAATAGTAATAATAATATGCATATTGTATGATCTAGAACAGAGTACGAGGCCGTTTAATTTGGGCACGATTTTTTCCAAAGTGAAAACAGCGCCCCCCTATTGACAAGAAGTTTTAATATATTTTTACCTTTAGGTATATTTTAGCGATTACATTTACTTTGATACTAAAGTATATTTAGAACCAAATACGTTTACAGTTTTAATCAAGTAGCATTTTGCTGTGTGACTTTCACTTTTACTTGATACATTTTCTGTTAAGATGTGTGTGTGTGTGTGTGTGTGTGTGTGTCATTAACGTTTGGTTCCTGCATGTAAACGACTAAAACCTCATGAGACTTCTTCTCTCCAAGCTGAAACCTTGACACTGAGATATCCCTTTTTCCGTTCTCCAAACAATGTTCTGGGCCAAATTGTAGATACTGATAGTGAGGATTCCTCTCAGGCACATTCAATCAGTCACTTGCATGAACACAGAAATTGCTTATTAGAAAAGCACAAACATAAAATGCTCCAACACAGGTGCTTCAACAAAATACTGAGTACAGAGTCTGAATACTTAAATACAGTAAATGTGATATTTCAGTTGTTGTTTTTTACATATTTGCAAAATAAAAAATAAAAAACAGTTATGGGGTATTTTGTGTAGATTGATGGGGGACACAATTGAATCCATTTTATAATAAGGCTGTAACATAACAAAATCTGAAAAAAGTCAGTCTGTAGAGACTTTCTGTCTGTAGAGAATCTCTGTCTGTAAAGACTCTCTGCCTGTGGAGACTCTCTGCCTGTGGAGACTCTCTGCCTGTAAAAACTATCTGCCTGTAGAAACTCTCTGTCTGTGGAGACTTTCTGTCTGTGGAGACTCTCTGTCTGTAGAGACTTTCTATCTGTGGAGACTCTCTGCCTGTAAAGACTCTCTGTCTGTGGACACTCTCTGTCTATGGAGACTTTCTGTCTGTAGAGACTCTCGCTGTCTGTGGAGACTCTCTGTCTGTGGAGACTCTCTGTCTGTGGAGACTTTCTGTCTGTGGAGACTCTATGTCTGTAGAGACTCTCTGTCTGTGGAGACTCTCTGCCTGTAAAGACTCTCTGTCTGTGGAGACTCTCTGCCTGTAGAAACTCTCTGTCTGTGGAGACTCTCTGTCTGTAGAAACTCTCTGTCTGAAAAGACTCTCTGTCTGTTAAGACTCTCTATCTGTAAAGACTCTCTATCTGTAAAGACTCTCTGTCTGTAAAGACTCTCTGTCTGCAAAGACTCTCTGTCTGTAGGTTTCTCTCCTCAGTAGAGACACTCTGTCTGTAGGTTTCTCCTCAGTAGAGACTCTCTGTCTGGAGGTTTCTCTCCTCAGTAGAGACTCTCTGTCTGTAGGTTTCTCTCCTCAGTATAGACTCTGTCTGTAGGTTTCTCTCCTCAGTAGAGACTCTCTGTTTGTAGGTTTCTCTCCTCAGTAGAGACTCTCTGTCTGTAGGTTTCTATCCTCAGTAAAGACTCTCTGTCTGTAGGTTTCTCTCTTCAGTAGAGACTCTCTGTCTGTAGGTTTCTATCCTCAGTAGAGACTCTCTGTCTTTAAAGACTTTCAATCTGAAAAGACTCTCTGTCTGTAGGTTTCTCTCCTCAATAGAGACTCTCTGTCTGTAGGTTTCTCTCCTCAGTAGAGACTCTCTGTCTGTAGGTTTCTCTCCTCAGTAGAGACTCTCTGTCTGTAGGTTTCTCTCCTCAGTAGAGACTCTCTGTCTGTGGGTTTCTCTCCTCAGTAGAGACTCTCTGTCTGTGGGTTTCTCTCCTCAGTAGAGACTCTCTGTCTGTATGTTTCTCTCCTCAGTAGAGACTCTGTCTGTAGGTTTCTCTCCTCAGTAGAGACTCTGTGTCTGTAGGTTTCTCTCCTCAGTAGAGACTCTCTGTCTGTAGGTTTCTCTACTCAGTAGAGACTCTCTGTCTGTAGGTTTCTCTCCTCAGCAGAGACTCTCTGTCTGTAGGTTTCTCTCCTCAGCAGAGACTCTCTGTCTGTAGGTTTCTCTCCTCAGCACAGACTATCTCAGCCTCACTGCAAAGCAAAGGGTTCTTCACTTGAAGAAGGGTATCTAGCACTGTGAAGTGGGTGGGTGTGTGTGCCCGTGTGTGTGTGTGTGTGTGTGTGTGTGGTGTGTGTGTGTGAAATATATCACTTCTAACATCTCAATTCTCACCCTGGCAGCCAAGTCCAGGGCTCTTCAGTTGATTGGTACATATTCACCATGCAGTGAATCATTGCACCTGAAGCATCCACTTCAAGAGGCTATTGACTGGTGAGCAGCCGAGACATCACTTCTCCTGCTCTCAGCACTTTGTACACGTTTACAGGCATTTACAACAACTGTTTCCCGAGCATCTCTTCTGAAGACATACTCTATTGTTGTGCAGCTTGAGTTTGTTGTTGTCAGGTTAGGAAAGTCAAAGAGGTCCATCCATCCAGCAGGAACCCAAGGCAGGGGGTGTTTGACAGACCTATGATTACCATGGTAGCTCAGTGCTCCCTTGAGGCAAAGTACTCTCCTCAGAGAGAGAAGGGGGGGGAGAGAGAGAGAGAGAGAGAGAGAGAGAGAGAGAGAGAGAGAGAGAGAGAGAGAGAGAGAGAGAGAGAGAGAGAGAGAGAGAGAGAGAGAGAGAGAGAGAGAGATGAGAGAGAGAGGAGAGAGAGAGAGAGAGAGAGAGAGAGAGAGAGAGAGAGAGAGAGGGAGAGGGAGAGAGACATGTGCTATTTGGCCCTAAACAGAGATTACACAGTGGCAGAATACCTGGCCACTGTGACTGACCCAAACTTAAGGAAGGCTTTGACTATGAACAGACTCAGTGAGCATAGCCTTGCTATTGAGAAAGGCCACCGTAGGCAGACATGGCTCTCAAGAGAAGACAGGCTATGTGCTCACTGCCCACAAAATGAGGTGGAAACTGAGCTGCACTTCCTAACCTCCTGCCAAATGTATGACCATATTAGAGACACATATTTCCCGTCAGATTACACAGATACACAAAGAATTCGAAAACAAACCCGATTTTGATAAACTCCCATATCTACTGGGTGAAATTTCACAGTGTTCCATCACAGGAGCAAGATTTGTGACCTGTTGTCACAAGAAAAGGTCAACCAGTGAAGAACAAACACCATTGTAAATACATTTATTTTCCCTTTTGTACTTTGTCCATTTGTACGTCGTTACAACACTGTATATTTACATAATAGGACATTTGTAATGTCTTTATTACTTTGGAACTTCTGTATGTGTAATGTTTACTGTTAATTGTTATTGTTTATTTCACTTTTGTTTATTATCTACTTCACTTGCCTTGGCAATGTTAACACGTTTCCCATGCCAATAAAGCCCTTGAATTGAATTAAAATAGAGTTAGAGAGAGAGAGAGAGAGAGAGAGAGAGAGAGAGAGAGAGAGAGAGAGAGAGAGAGAGAGAGAGAGAGAGAGAGAGAGAGAGAGAGAGAGAGAGAGAGAGAGAGAGGAAGAGAGAGAGAGAGAGGAGAGAGAGAGAGAGAGAGAGAGAGAGAGAGAGAGAGAGAGAGAGAGAGAGAGAGAGAGAGAGAGAGAGAGAGATTGAAATAGAAGTTGAATTGAGAGAGAAAGAGTCTCACTGTTCACACCTCTTTCACAGTATAGCTCGGCATCAGCAGTTGACTCTCCTCAAAGCCAGATGTGAGATAACAGTTAATAACTATTAACCAGGGTGATGTATTTATGTCTGGGGAAGTGGACCAGGTTTTTAAGTAGACAGAGTACACTATACCTCACAAAATCACAGTCAGTGGTCGTGTCCACAAATGCAGTGAATATAAATCAGATCAAATGCTATTGGTCACATACACACGGTTAGCAGATGTTCATGTGAGTGTAGTGAAATGCTTGCGCTTCTAGTTCCGACAGTGCAGTAATATCTAACAAGTAATATAACAATTTCACAACAACTACCTATTACACACAAATATAAAGGTGTGAATGAGAATATGTACATATAAATATATGGATGAGTGATGGCTGAGCGGCATTGGCAAGGTGCAGTAGATGGTATAAGATACAGTATATACATATGATATGAGTAATGTGAGTAAACATTATTAAAGTGGAATTATTTAGAGTGGCATTGTTTAAAGTGACTATGTCACGCCCTGGCCATAGAGAGGATTTTATTCTCTATTTTGGTTAGGCCAGGGTGTGACTAGGGTGAGCATTCTAGTTTCTTTATTTCTATGTTTCCTGTTTCTATGTTTTTTGGCTCAGGTATGGTTCTCAATCAGGGACAGCTGTCTATCGTTGTCTCTGATTGGGAGTCACACTTAGGCAGCCTTTTTTCCTTTGGTGTTTGTGGGTAGTTGACTTTGTTAGTGGCACCTTAGCCCTAGTAAGCTTCACGGCTATTTCTTTGTTTCTTGTTTTGTTGGCGACGGTCTAAAATAAAGGTAAATGTACGCTCACCACGCTGCACCTTGGTCCGGTCATTTCCACCTGGACGACGGCCGTGACAGACTAGTGATCCCTTTATTAAAGTGGCCAGTGAATGGGTTTCCTTGTAGGTAGCAGCCTCTCTGAGTTAGTGATTGCTGTTTAACAGTCTGGTGGCCTTGAGATAGAAGCTGTTTTTCAGTCTCTCGGTCCCAGCTTTGATGCACCTGTACTGACCTCGCCTTCTGGATGATAGCGAGGTGAACAGGCAGTGGCTCAGGTGGTTGTTGTCCTTGATGATCTTTTTGGCCTTCCTGTGACATCGGGTGGTGTAGGTGTCCTGGAGTTTGTCAGGGTTTTGGGATGAAAAGCCACATTTCTTAACCTGTCTAGGATCAGCGTGGCGCTAGCGGCACCCCCCCCCCCCCCCCCACTGAAAAACCAGTGGCGCGAAATTCAAAAAAAATATTTTTTTAAAATATTTAACTTTCACACATTAAAGTCCAATACAGCTAATGAAAGACACAGATCTTGTGAATCCAGTCAACATTTCCGATTTTTAAAATGTTTTACAGGGAAGACACAATATGTAAAGATGTACATCTATTACCTAAAAACACATTAGCATAATCCACCATCTTTTATTTGTCCACCAACACCAGTAGCCATCACCAATTCGGCTAAACTAAGATATTTATAGCCCCTAACCAACAAAAAAACTCATTAGATGACAGTCTGATAACATATTTATGGTATGGGATAGGTTTTGTTAGAAAAAAGTGCATATTTCAGGTAGATGGCATAGTTTACAATTGCACCCACCATCACAAATGGACTAGAATAATTACAATGAGCAACGTGTTTACCTAACTACTAATCATCAAACATTTCGTAAAAATACACAGCATACACGAATCGAAAGACACAGATCCTGTGAATACAGACAATATTTCAGATTTTCTAAGTGTCTTACAGCGAAAACACAATAAATCGTTATATTAGCTTAGCACATAGCAATTAGCAGCCCAGCATTGATTCTAGCCAAAGTGAGCGATAAAAGTCAACATCGCCAAAAGATATTAATTTTTTCACTAACCTTCTCAGAATTCTTCCGATGACACTCCTGTAACATCACATTACAACATGCATATACAGTTTGATCGAAAATGTTTATATTTAGCCACCAAAATCATGGTTAGACAATGTGAAATGTAGACAGGCTGGTCAGAAAATGTCCTTGCGCCACTTAGACAGTGATCTACTCTTATACATAAATACTCATAAACGTGACTAAAAAATATAGGGTGGACAGGGATTGATAGACAATTTAATTCTTAATACAATTGCGTTATTACATTTTTTAATTTATCCTTACTTTTCAATACAGTTTGCGCCAAGCGAAGCTACGTCAAAAAACATGGCGTCCTAAGCCACTAAAATGTTTCGACAGAAACACGATTTATCATAATAAAAATGTCCTACCTTGAGCTGTTCTTCCATCAGTATCTTGGGCAAAGGATCCTTTCTTGGGAGAAATCGTCTTTTGGTGGAAAGCTGTCCTCTTGCCATGTGGAAATGTCAACTGCGTTCGGGATGAACTGAAAAGCGTGCCCAACTTTTCACATCGTTGCAAAAATAAATGTCCCAAAATCGCACTAAACGGATATAAATTGCTATAAAACGCTTTAAATTAACTACCTTATGATGTTTTTAACTCCTATAACGAGTGAAAAGATGACCGGAGAAATATAACAGGCTAAACTAACGCTTGGAACAGGTGCGCGCCGGGGTCCTCTAGGCTCATGACGCAGCTCCCAAAGAATGACTAGCTTCAGGGTTTTTTGATTTGTAGGGCCTGTGAACGCGCAATCGACCCCGTTGGAATCGTCATCACGTAAAGGCATCCAGGGGAAGACGTAAGAAGTGTCCGTATAGTCATAGCAACGACAGTGCCCTTTTAAATGACTTCAGAAGAGTGGCCAACATTTCTCAAATCTGACTCCATGTCAGGGAAATTGCTGTAGAATGGGCTCTGTTCCACTTAGAGACAAAATTTCAACTCCTATAGAAACTATAGACTGTTTTCTATCCAATAATAATAATAATATGCATATTGTACGATCAAGGATTTTGTGGGAAGCCGTTTAAAAAATTAGCCACATTAGCATAAATAGTCTAAACAGCGCCCCCATCCCCAACAGGTTAAACCTCCTGAGGTTGAAGAGGCACTGTTGTGCCTTCTTCACCACGCTGTCTGTGTGGGTGGACCATTTCAGTTTGTCTGTGATGTGTACACCGAGGAACTTAAAACTTTCCACCTTCTCCACTGCTGTCCCGTCGATGTGGATAGGGGGATGCTCCCTCTGCTGTTTCCTGAAGTCCACGATCATCTCCTTTGTTTTGTTGACGTTGAGTGAGAGGTTATTTTCCTGACACCACACTCCGAGGGCCCTCACCTCCTCCCTGTAGGCTGTCTCGTCGTTGTTGATGATCAAGCCCACTACTGTTGTGTCGTCTGCAATCTTGATTATTGAGTTGAAGGCGTGCATGGCCACGCAGTCGTGGGTGAACAGGGAGTACAGGAGGAGGGTGAGCATGCACCCTTGTGGGGCTCCAGTGTTGAGCATCAGTGGAGTGGAGATGTTGTTTCCTACCTTCACCACCTGGGTGCGGCCCGTCAGAAAGTCCAGGACCCAATTGCACAGGGCGGGGTTGATACCCAGGGCCTCCAGCTTGATCCCGAGCTTGGAGGGAACTATGGTGTTGAATGCTGAGCTGTAGTCAATGAACAGCATTCTTACATAGGTATTCCTCTTGTCTAGATGGGATAGGGCAGTGTGCGGCGTGATGGCGATTGTGTCATCTGTGGACGCCAGCGCAGACAGTCAGTAGACAGGGAAAGCTTTACTGTTTACACGTCTCTATTCTGACATTAACTGATAGTAGTGGGAGCTGACATTTAGCTGAAAGTAGGTGTCAGGCGGGTGGCAGCAGCGTCTGTATGCATCATGTTTCACACAGAGTGCTAATGGATTATGTGTAGGCCAACCAGAGGAGCTTGAAAGCGTGTGCAGCGTGAAACAGTTCACACTTGTCTTTTTACAGGAGATCTGGAAGGGGAGGGGAATTTGAGCCTGGTTTTACAGCTTGTTGCTATGGTGAACATGTAAGGTGTAAACGCTAATCATTCCTTAATAAAGAACAGAGAATATCAGGATCCTAATAGCATCCTTCCACAGTAGCATGTACAGGTGCAGGATCTTCATTTGATCTAACTTTTGTGTGCTGAGAATGTTCCTGCACAGCAAACTTGTAGTGTATCAACCTCGTACACAACCTTTTTCTTTAATAATAGTCCACATAATAATTCACATTTCCTGTTGCTGCACGATTATTTTTCCTGCTGTAGCAGAATGGCTAAAATTTTGATCCTACATCTGTAGCTTTGGGCTGATATCCCCAACATCAGAATCACATAAATACAAGTGGGAACACATCCTGTTGTACTCAGAGAAAGCAGCTCAGCCAGTCTAATTCAGATGCTGTCAGTCTAATATGAAGCAATTTTAGTGCTAACAGAAATTGTATTTGCGTTTCATAATTTTGAATTTGTATTAGGATATTGAACTGACTTTAATTAATATTGCATTCAATTTTAAAATCCAATTTCATTTGAATTGAATATTCAAATGCAATATTAGTTTCGATATGGTAGATATTTTATTCATTGCCTCTGTATCAAGTTTAGAAACTTTCACTTCCAGTTGATCAAAGTTTCATATATTGAAATTCTCAGATGCACTCAGTGTCACGTTCCTGACCTATTTCTGTTAGTTTGTTGTATGTGTTAGTTGGTCAGGACGTGAGTTTGGGTGGGCATTCTATGTTGTCTGTTTCTATGTTGGTTTAGGGTTGCCTGGTATGGCTCTTAATTAGAGGCAGGTGTTTGGCGTTCCTCTAATTGAGAGTCATATTTAGGTAGGTTGTTTCACAGTGTTCGTTGTGGGTGGTTGTCTCCTGTGTCAGTGTTTGTCGCACCATACGGGACTGTTCGGTTTGTTTTTGTACATCGTCATTTTGTGTAGTCTATTTTCCCTGTTCGTGCGTTCTTCGTGTTTTATGTAAGTTCCATGTCCAGGTCTGTCTATTCCGTTTTGTTATTTTGTTAATCATTCAAGTGTATTTCGTTTCGTGTTTTTTCCGTCTTGTTAACCTGTCTAGGATGAGGGTGCCGCTAGCGGCACTCCCCCCCCCACCCCCACTGAAAAGGCAGAGCCGCGAAATTCAAAAAAAATATATTTTTTAAAATATTTAACTTTCACACATTAAAGTCCAATAAAGCTAATGAAAGACACAGATCTTGTGAATCCAGCCAACATGTCCGATTTTTAAAATGTTTTACAGGGAAGACACAATATGTAAAGATGTAAATCTACTACCTAAAAACACATTAGCATAATCCACCATCTTTTATTTGTCCACCAACACCAGTAGCTATCACCAATTCGGCTAAACTAAGATATTTATAGCCCCTAACCAAGAAAAAAACTCATCAGATGATAGTCTGATAACATATTTATGGTATGGGATAGGTTTTGTTAGAAAAATGTGCATATTTCAGGTAGATGGCATAGGTTACAATTGCACCCACCGTCACAAATGGACTAGAATAACTACATAGAGCAACGTGTTTACCTACTTACTAATCATCAAACATTTCGTAAAAATACACAGCATACACTAATCGAAAGACACAGATCCTGTGAATACAGACAATATTTCAGATTTTCTAAGTGTCTTACAGCGAAAACACAATAAATCGTTATATTAGCATAGCACATGTGCAAACATTACCCCAGCATTAATTCTAGCCAAAGTGAGCGATAACGTAAACATCGCCAAAATATATTATTTTTTTCACTAACCTTCTCAGAATTCTTCAGATGACACCCCTGTAACATCACATTACAACATGCATATACAGTTTGTTCGAAAATGTGCATATTTAGCCACCAAAATCATGGTTAGACAATGGGGAAAGTAGCCCAGCTGGTGAGAAAATGTCCGTGCGCCATATTAGACAGTGATCTACTCGTATACATAAATACTCATAAACGTGACTAAAAAATATAGGGTGGACAGCGATTGATAGACAATTTAATTCTTAATACAATCGCGGAATTACATTTTTTAAATTATCCTTACTTTTCAATACAGTTTGCGCCAAGCGAAGCTACGTCAAAAAACATGGCGTCCTAAGCCACTAACATTTTTCGACAGAAACACGATTTATCATAATAAAAATTTCCTACTTTGAGCTGTTCTTCCATCAGTATCTTGGGCAAAGGATCCTTTCTTGGGTCTAATCGTCTTTTGGTGGAAAGCTGTCCTCTTGCCATGTGGAAATGCCAACTGCGTTCAGCATGAACTGGAAGCGTGCCCAGCGATTCACAGCGTTTCAGAAATAAATGTCCCAAAATCGCACTAAACGGATATAAATTGCTATAAAACGCTTTAAATTAACTACCTTATGATGTTTTTAACTCCTATAACGAGTCTTAACAGGACCGGAGAAAGATTACTCCCAACACTAATGCTTGGAACAGGTGCGGGTCGGTGTCCTCCACGCGCATGACGCAGCTGCAAAAGACTTACTAGCTACAGGGTTTTTTAATTTATAGTGCCTGTGAACGCGCAATCGACCCCATTCAAATCGTCATCACGTAAAGGCATCCAGGGGAAGACGTAAGCAGTGTCCGTATACTCATAGGAATAACATTGGCTTTAAAACTGACTCCAGAACAGTGGCCAAAATTTCTGAAATCTGACTCCATGTCAGGGAAATTGCTGTAGAATGGGTTCTGTTCCACTTAGACAAAATTTCAACTCCTATAGAAACTATAGACTGTTTTCTATCCAATAATAATAATAATATGCATATTGTACGATCAAGAATTTTGTAGGAAGCTGTTTCAAAAATTACACGATTACCATAAATAGTGACAACAGCGCCCCCAGCCTCAACAGGTTAACCTCTAACGAGCCTCTACCCCGGGTCCGGGAGCACCCCCCCCCCCCCCCCCACACTGATTAGCATCGCTAGCATAGCGTCACAATTAAATAGTAGCATCTAAATATCATTAAATCACAAGTCCAAGACACCTAATGAAAGATACAGATCCTGTGAATAAAGCCACCATTTCAGATTTTTAAAATGTTTTACAGGGAAGACAAAATATGTAAATCTATTAGCTAACCACGTTAGCAAAAGACACCACTTTTCTAACTCCATCAGTTTCTTACTGCATCAGGTGCTATCACCAATTCGGCTAAACTAAGATATTGATAGCCACTAACCTAGAAAAAAACTCACCAGATGACAGTCTGATAACATATTTATGGTATAGGATAGGTTTTGTTAGAAAAATGTACATATTTCAGGTATAAATCATAGTTTACAATTGCACCCACCATCACAACTCGACTAGAATAAATACACAGAGCAACGTGTATTACCTAATTACTAATCATAAAACATTTCGTAAAAATACACAGCATGCACTAATCGAAAGACACAGATCCTGTGAATACAGACAATATTTCAGATTTTCTAAGTGTCTTACAGCGAAAACACAATAAATCGTTATATTAGCATACCACATGTTCAAACATTACCAGAGCATAGTGTCACGATCGTCCATGGGAGAGAGAAAGGACCAAGGCGCAGCGTGTAAAGAATGCATCTTCTCTTTATTAAGGAGATGACCAAACGAAGCGAAACAACAAATCGAAGACTGTGAAACCAAAAACCGACTAAATGCAAAACATGCAAACTTGACACAGACCTAGACACAGACTAAGACACCGACTAAATCAATGACCCAACAAACACATGATGCCTATGGCCGCCTAAAATATGGCTCCCAATCAGAGACAAATGAAAGACATCTGTCTCTGATTGAGAAACCACTCAGGCAACCATAGACATACCTAGAAACCCTCACTAAACCATAGACATACCTAGAAACTCACTCAACACAAAACCACACACACAAAACCCAACAACCCCTTAACCATATAATCACCCAAACACAAACATCCCCCATGTCACACCCTGACCTAACAAAAATAATAAAGGAAACAAAGATAACTAAGGCCAGGGTGTGACATAACCCCCCCCCTTAAGGTGCGAACACCGGGCGCACCAACATAAAGTCTAGGGGAGGATCCGGGGTAGGCCTTAATATGGCGGCGGCTCTGGTGCAGGACGTGGCCCCCACTCCACCATAGTCGATCTCCGCTTCGGTGTCTCTGGTAGATCCTGGCTGAATGGCGGATTCAGCCGATCCTGGCTGGCGGACCACTCTGGCTGATCATGGCTGGCGGGCGACTCTGGCTGATCATGGCTGGCGGGCGACTCTGGCTGATCATGGCTGGCGGGCGACTCTGGCTGATCATGGCTGGCGGGCGACTCTGGCTGATCATGGCTGGCGGGCGACTGGCTGATCATGGCTGGCGGGCGACTCTGGCTGATCATGGCTGGCGGGCGACTCTGGCTCGTGGCAGACGGATGGCTCAGATGGCGCCGGGTAGACGGATGGCTCAGATGGCGCTGGGTAGACGGAAGGCTCAGATGGCGCTGGGCAGACGGATGGCTCAGACGGCGCTGGGTTGACGGATGGCTCAGACGGCGCTGGGTAGACTGGCAGCTCTGACGACTCGGGGCAGACTGGCAGCTCTGACGACTCGGGGCAGACTGGCAGCTCTGACGACTCGGGGCAGACTGGCAGCTCTGACGACTCGGGGCAGACTGGCAGCTCTGGCCGGCTGAGACGCACTATAGGCCCGGTGCGTGGTGCCGGAACTGGTGGTACCGGGCTAGGGACACGCACCTGAAGGCTAGTGCGGGGAGAAGGAACAGGGCATACTGGACCCTGGATACGCACATTAGGCCTAGTGCGTGGTGCCGGAACTGGTGGTACCGGGCTGGGACCACACATCTCAGGGCTTGTGCGGGGAGCAGCAACAGGACACACCGGGCTCCCAAAGCGCACTACAGGCCCAGTGCGTGGCGCCGGAACTGGGGGTACCGAGCTGGAGCGGGAAGGTGCTACAGGAGGAGCAGGACTAGGGAGGCACACAGGAGACCTAGTTCGTGGAACTGTCCTTCCTAGACGGTTAGCACGCAACTCAGGACGAGCATGGAAAACTGACTCAGGTAACATCACCTCCCGCACACGCTCTGTCGGGTGGATGTCGTTCCTCACGCACCAACACAGCAGGTCCCTCTTTTCACTCTCCTCCAAACTCCTCAATAAATCCTTAACAGTCTCTGTATCCTTCCCATTGCTCACCTCCAGTATCTGCACAACGGGCTCTGGCTCCCTCCTTTCACGCTGCTTGGTCCTGAGTGGTTGGGTCATTCTGTCACGATCGTCCATGGGAGAGAGAAAGGACCAAGGCGCAGCGTGTAAAGAATGCATCTTCTCTTTATTAAGGAGATGACCAAACGAAGCAAAACAACAAATCGAAGACCGTGAAACCAAAAACCGACTAAATGCAAAACATGCAAACTTGACACAGACCTAGACACAGACCTAGACACAGACCTAGACACAGACCAAGACACAGACTAAGACACAGACTAAGACACAGACTAAGACACAGACTAAGACACAGACTAAGACACAGACTAAGTCACCGACTAACTCAATGACCCAACCAACACATGATGCCTATGGCCGCCTAAAATATGGCTCCCAATCAGAGACAAATAAAAGACATCTGTCTCTGATTGAGAAACCACTCAGGCAACCATAGACATACCTAGAAACCCTCACTAAACCATAGACATACCTAGAAACTCACTCAACACAAAACCACACACACAAAACCCAACAACCCCTTAACCATATAATCACCCAAACACAAACCTCCCCCATGTCACACCCTGACCTAACAAAAATAATAAAGGAAACAAAGATAACTAAGGCCAGGGTGTGACACATAGATTCTAGCCAAAGAGAGCGATAACGTCAACATTGCCAAAATATATAAATTTTTTCACTAACCTTCTCAGAATTCTTCCGATGACACTCCTGTAACATCATATTACACAATCCATATAGAGTTTGATCGAAAATGTGCATATTTAGCGGCACAAATCGTGCTTACACAATGGAAATACTGTCCAACTACTCAAGCAATCTGCCCGGCAGCATCATGATAATACAACTATTTTTATCGAAAACTATTCATAAACTTGACTAAAAAAATACAGGTTGGCCATGAAATGAAAGATGCATTAGTTATTAATGCAACCGCTAAGTTAGATTTTTAAAATTAACGTTACTAGACATACAGTGTGCGTTACAGACAGACTAGTGCCGCAATAACGGCGTCACTATTTACCGTTATTGAGTTTACATTTTTCCACATAAAAATGGAATAACATCATAAATAGCTCTTACTTTTCGACGAGCTTCCATCGGAATCTTGGCCAAGTGGTACTTTTGTCCAAAAGAATCGTTGCTTGGTTGTAAAACGTTGCATTCAACTTCTGATATAGCAGCTAACTATAGCTAACAATTGCTAACATTAGCTAACGTGTCCAAATCCTCATTACGCAATACTGAGGAAATTCCGAAAAATAGCAATATACTCGCATAATCTGATATAACTCGGTTTCAAATAGCTTCGTTATGATGTTTCTAACACCTATATCAAATTAAATTAGAGACTGATATATCTAAAGTTCATTACTGAGCGTTCGAAAATGGCATCCCGGGGTCTCTCTCTGCGTAAAGTTCAACGTCGAAAAGAAGGCATACCTCACTCCTTGGTCTTTTATAACCTCTGAGAGCTACGTAGGAAGCCCATTCCACTTCTCATTGGTTACTGACATCCAGGGGAAGGCGGGTGCAGTTCGTGTCGTTCCATAGGATATACACACCCCTTTAAACTGAACTGAGATCAGAGCTTCGCTCTCAGACCTTCGCAAAACCTGTCATGAATTTCGCTGTAGAAAGAGTTCTGTTCCACTCAGAGACATAATTCAAACGGCTATAGAAACTAGATAGTGTTTTCTATCCAGTAATAACAATAATATGCATATTGTACGATCAAGAATTGAGTAGGAAGCCGTTTCATCTGTAGAGACAATTATGCTAATTTGAAACAGCACCCCCTATAGTCGCAAGAAGTTAAAATAAATTATGTGTTCACAACCCGCTGCGCCTTGGTTCCATCACTACTCCTCCTTTTCGGTTGAAGAGGAGGAGGACTACCGTTACACTCAGATCCAGTTTTCAAATTCAGTTCTTTAAATTCAGACTCAGTTTTCAAATTCAGTTCTCTAAATTCAGACTCCGTTTTCAAATTCAGTTCTCTAAATCCAGACTCAGTTTTCAAATTCAGTTCTCTAAATTCAGACTCCGTTTTCAAATTCAGTTCTCTAAATCCAGACTCAGTTTTCAAATTCAGTTCTCTAAATTCAGACTCCGTTTTCAAATTCAGTTCTCTAAATTCAGACTCCGTTTTCAAATTCAGTTCTCTAAATTCAGACTCCGTTTTCAAATTCAGTTCTCTAAATCCAGACTCAGTTTTCAAATTCAGTTCTCTAAATCCAGACTCAGTTTTCGAATTTAGTTCTCTAAATTCAGACTCAAAACCAGAGACAACATCCTGGTACTTTGGTATCCATGAAAGGTAGAGGAGAACAGATAGAAGACTGTTTTAGCCCACTGAGCTAAAGCCTATAGGGATAAGTTAAGGAAGTGAATGTAAAGGACGACAAGCTGCTTGCTTATCGAGAGCCACTTTCCCTCTGAATACGCTCATACCGACACTTGAACTCAGGACCTCTGCCTCGCAAAAACACACGTGACCCCCTCCTGAAGAGTTCCAACCCACCGCGCTATTGATGAGCAACCTGAAGACATAGTTTCAAGTCTCCGGCAAGGGTAGTCATTAGAAGGGTAACGTGACTGACTGGGTTAACACTGTGCTAGCCTGCTGAGATAAAGCCTAGGCATTGGTTCTGTGACTTGGATGGGCTGCTGTGCATTAGGCCTGATTTAGAACCCCGTCGGGTATGTTGGTGCCGTGACCTCTGAGTGTGAGGTCAAAGGGGGGTGAAATGTGCCCGTGGTGGTTCGATGAGTAACCTTGCTGGAGAATTGCAGACTTGTGTTAGCTTCCTGAACTCTTTAGCTAAGTGGGCTAGCACAGTCTTGTGACATGCAGTAGACCTGGTACCAACCCAGTCAGACACAAGAACAAGATTACATAGGGAGTGGAAAGGCTGTCCTTGGAAGGGTTATGACAAGGCTATTCAACTTCTATTCTTATGAAGGCCAAATTACATTTTTTTGTTGAGACACTTCCTCTTAACATGTCCTGCGCTGCCTGTGATCATCATAGAAGGAATGTCCATGTTCCAGAGAATGAGGTCACAATAGCTTATATCCAAAATGGTTCAAGCGCTAACATTTTATTTAATTTGAATTCCATACTTTTTCATTTGTATTAGGATATTGAATTTAAATGTAATATTTTTAAAATTTGTAATGCACAAATTGAATCATTGAATTCATAAATTGAACTTGTATTTTCCTGATTTGAAACTGAATTGAATGAATATTACATTCAGTTGTAAAATTCAATTTTTTACTGATTTGAATGTTCAAATTCAATATTGCTCCTACCAATGTCCAAATCTCCCTGATCTAACTACTCAATACCAACTCAAACAGAACTCCCCAGAGACGCCTGATGGAAATATGTCTTCGTAGTGTTTTTTTTTTGTCTCAGGCAGGTTTCTATCTGTCTGGAGTTAAGGACCCCATGGTGATATCGTTGTTTTCCCAGCACATAACAAGTCCCTTGGCTGTTGAACAGGTGTAATGCAGATACTCTCTATGCATAGATTTATGAGACACTTCATCTGTTCAGTAGAGCTAAACCAATACTTCAATGGCTCCCAAACAAAAGTTAAATCTATATTTTGCGGGTTAGTTTTTTTGCGGTTGTTTGTTTAAGCTTATCTTTCTGTGACTCTGGTTTGACGTGGTTTTGCATCACTTGTGGAGTTTTCCATGACATGAAAGTACAGACAGCTTGTTTTCTCCAGTAAAGACTGGCAGTAAGGGATGTGAGAGCCTAAAGCTTTGAAGGGGAAATTGCCCAGGCTATTTTCTGTCTTGGAAGCTTTTCCTTTTTCAACTCCCAACTTGAAAGGACTTTCTTCTTCTAGGATTCCATTCCATTTCATCTTATGGAATATTTTGTCTGTCTTTACATTTCAATGGAGGGCTATATACCTTTATTTCCTTTCATATTTCACGGTTGTTTTGGCATGTTATCGTAATATTTACTTTGTAGCCTATTTGAGAAAATGTGACAAATTGTGACCGACCGCCTTGATTCGGTCTTATGTAGCTAAATTTGAAATGGTGTTTTTTTACATTGGATAAAAGCAGATACACAGAGCTACACAATGGTACATCATACACTGCATTTGAGGAACAATGGAAAAGTAATTCTGCTTTGAAAGATGATAAACTTGTAACTCCACTTTAGAGAAAATGGCCTGTGAATGTTTTGGTACACCTACTGGAGAGCTCTTCTTTGTCTCCACCCATTCAGCATCGTTCACACCCTCTTAAGCCTTGGCCACACCCATCTCTTTAAGGAGTCACATGTCAGATCGTGTGCTAAACACTGAGTAGTGTAGTAAAGATTAAGACTAAACGTGGTACAAGTACTAGTTTACAATAAGGAAAACTTCCAGCTCAACAGAAAGTGTCCAGATAATAAAAAAAATAAAAATATTACCCATATTACCCAGACACCCTTGTCTAAATTGATGGGTCATGTGAAAGATATGCTATAACCCCCAGCCACATCTTGCTCAGTGGATGGGTCTCTACAGAAGGTGGAAATGGTACAGCCAAATGGTTTACTTGCATAGAAGCAATATCAGAAATAGATAGTATCAATATAAATAAAATAATATACAGTATGTACAAGAACAATATCAATAACGATATCAGTGATAGATGTGGTAGTTATATGCAATACAATCAGGGCTGAGCAGCAGTCCATTATAGTGTATAGAGAGCAGAGGTATTGAGGTAAAACCATTGATAGAGTGCAGTATGTTGAGGAAAGATATTGAGGTAAAACCATTGGTAGAGTGCAGTATGTTGAGGAAAGATATTGAGGTAAAACCATTGGTAGAGTGCAGTATGTTGAGGAAAGATATTGAGGTTAAACCTTTGATAGAGTGCAGTATGTTGAGGAAAGATATTGAGGTAAAACATTGATAGAGTGCAGTATGTTGAGGAAAGATATTGAGCTAAAACCGTTGATAGAGTGCAGTATGTTGAGGAAATATATTGAGGTAAAACCATTGACAGACTTACAGAGATGCATATTGATTGTAACCTTTTGCATTTGAAGTTCAAATAACTTTCTCTTCCACACTTACTTTGGTGGGTTAATATCAATACATACTTTTTTATTTATTTATTTATTGAGGAAAGATAATGAGGTAAAACCATTGATAGAGTACAGTATGTTGAGGAAAGATAATGAGGTAAAACCGGGTAAAAGACCGTAAGGCTCTATCACTAATTGACCACAGTTGTGAAATAGAGCCTGACGCTGACAGGACACTCTATCTAATCTTACGTATTAATACGACCAGTGTTACGAAATATGTTCAGAACTCGTCTCTTCAATGCCTGTTTAAAAAGCAGACAAATATCCACATTCGGTAAAACAACACATTTTCTCTCATTGACTCTAAACCGTTAGCAGTTGACAGGAAGTCAATTTGCATTCAGGCTGTCGGTGTGATTCTATCACCGGAAAGTTAGGAAAGTAATCAAATGTTTTATATTAATACGAGTTTATTTTTTGTTGTTGTAAAAGCCATTGTGTTTCCTATCAGATGAGAAACTGTACAGTGAGAGGAGCAGAGCTAGTCATTACTCCATTCTACTGTGTACATCTACCTCCAATCACAGTGCATATTTAGGGAGGATACAGGCAGTGCATTGTAATATCCCCCCCCCCCCCTGCAGGATGGAGTCGCAGTGGAAAGTCAGTGAATCTCTGTGGTGTTTAATGGTTTAGAATCATTCTATCAGGCCTTTAATAAACTACCTTGATTCTCCTCACCGCTTTCTTGTTCAAGTCTGAAGCTTTCATTGGATGTCGAGAGGAAATTCAGTGGAACTTCAAGGAGAGGTAGCAGTGGTGCTATCTGCGTCATGGATGACTTGACTTCCTGTACGTTATTCTTAGATAGCAGAGGACTGTATGGATGGCCTGACTTCCTGTACGTTATTCTTAGATAGCAGAGGACTGTATGGATGGCTGGACTTCCTGTACGTTATTCTTAGATAGCAGAGGACTGTATGGATGGCTGGACTTCCTGTACGTTATTCTTAGATAGCAGAGGACTGTATGGATGGCTGGACTTCCTGTACGTTATTCTTAGATAGCAGAGGACTGTATGGATGGCTGGACTTCCTGTACGTTATTCTTAGATAGCAGAGGACTGTATGGATGGCTGGACTTCCTGTACGTTATTCTTAGATAGCAGAGGACTGCATGGATGGCTGGACTACGGAATTGTTCCCAAAGATGAATGAGCACGCATCGAGATGAGAGATGACCCTGGAGAATATTTACCTGGAAAAGAGAAACTTTGTCATCCCTACTCTACCTCCTCCACTCTCTCGGGTTCGTAAATTCCCCCCCAAATTATTTGTAACAATCTCAGAAGAGACTCTGGGATAAGTGGTTTTACATATTCAGATAGATTACATTTGCAAGTATTACAGACTGAGCATATCACAGGTGGGACAATGGGACAAAATAATGCAAATCCCCTACCACACAGCCAATCCCCTCCAGCCTTGTACTTCCTGATGAAGGGGAAATGAAGACGAGGAGTTATTGCAGTGTCTGGTGGCTTTGTTTACAGCATCCTCCTGATGCGACCAGTAATAATATTCTCTGGCTATGTCACGCTCTATAAAGTCTTCTACCCTAACCCGGGGAAAAATGGCACTTGGCCTCTTTCTTTTTCCTTTGTGTCCCAAATGGAACCCTATTCCCTTTATAGTGCACTAGATTTAACTAGAGCCTTATGGCTAAAGTAGTGCACTAGATTTAACTAGAGCCTTATGGCCTCTGGTCAAAAGTAGTGCACTACAAAGGGAATAGGGTTCTATTGTGACTGTTCTATTGTGACTGTCCAATAGAACACATCACTGATCTGTCTCACTAGCCTGGGTTGAATCTGACCACTTCTCACTTTTATTGGCGACTCGCTAAAGACTTCCTAAAGGCCTCTCCCTCTCCATTATACCTGCATGGCTGGGGCTGGGATTTGTGGACGGGGTAAATTAGCTCCACCTGGCTATAGAATAGCTACCGATAGACTTCTCCCCTGTTTCTCCAGGAGAAATACGGCCCTGTAACTTACCACTGGCACAGGCCCAGGGCAAATTGCTGCCAATACTTACCAATGATTGTCTTATCAGAGTTATAATGGGGACCAGGTCCACCCTTTCAAAATACAGGCAAGTGGAGAATTAGGAGGCGGCGTCAGGTGTAAAGAGACATGAACACATTGTTATCATCCCCATTACTGAAAAGACCATTCTACTCTGTCCCAGAGGTGATATAGGAGGAACGTGTCCCGCTGCAGTTCCTACTCCCTTGAGGAGTGAAAAAGGCAACGTGATGTTAAATATACACAGAGACACAGTCTGAATACACAGAGACACAGTCTGAATACACAGAGACACAGTCTGAATACACAGAGACACAGTCTGAATACACAGAGACACAGTCTGAATACACAGAGACACACAGTCTGAATACACAGAGACACAGTCTGAATACACAGAGACACAGTCTGAATACACAGAGACACACAGTCTGAATACACAGACACACAGTCTGAATACACAGAGACACAGTCTGAATACACAGAGACACAGTCTGAATACACAGAGACACAGTCTGAATACACAGAGACACACAGTCTGAATACACAGAGACACACAGTCTGAATACACAGAGACACAGTCTGAATACACAGAGACACACAGTCTGAATACACAGAGACACACAGTCTGAATACACAGAGACACACAGTCTGAATACACAGAGACACACAGTCTGAATACACAGAGACACACAGTCTGAATACACAGAGACACACAGTCTGAATACACAGAGACACACAGTCTGAATACACAGAGACACACAGTCTGAATACACAGAGACACACAGTCTGAATACACAGAGACACACAGTCTGAATACACAGAGACACACAGTCTGAATACACAGAGACACAGTCTGAATACACAGAGACACAGTCTGAATACACAGAGACACACAGTCTGAATACACAGAGACACACAGTCTGAATACACAGAGACACACAGTCTGAATACACAGAGACACACAGTCTGAATACACAGAGACACACAGTCTGAATACACAGAGACACACAGTCTGAATACACAGAGTCACACAGCCTGAATACACAGAGACACAGTCTGAATACACAGAGACACAGTGGCTGCCTTCTCATGAAGGAAACAGGTGCTCCAGTTCCCAACACTTGTTTAGCTTTTTAATAATTGAGAGAGAGAGAGAGACGGTGGGATAGAGAGAGAGAGAGAGAGAGAGAGAGAGGGGAAGAAAGAAAGAGAGAGAGAGTAAGAGTGGGAGAGAGAGAGAGGGAGAGAGGGAGAGGGGAGGAAAGAAAGAGAGGGAGAGAGAGAGAGGGAGAGAGGGTGGGAGAGAGGGGAAGAAAGAGAGAGAGAGATGGTTTGCCAACCCGTCAGACTAATCTAAATCATTTTGCACATTGCTCTTTCCCCCCTGCACCACACAACTCAGAAGTCAGTCAGGGTAGTTCAGGGATCACCGCACTCAGAGAAGTACTCAGAGTTCATCCAGACACTGAACATATGGCTGAGTTGCCTGGGAACAAGGGGAAGTTAAGAATGCAGCCTTCAGCTTCTCCTTGTGGAGTCTCCTTCTGCCTCAACTCTCTCTCTCCTCTCTCTCTCTCTCTCTCTCTCTCTCGCTCTCTCTCTCGCTCTCTCTCTCTCTCTCTCTCTCTTTCTTTCTCTCTCTCTGCCTCAACTCTCTCTTTCTTTCTTTCTCTCTCTTTCTTGCTCTCTGTCTTTCTGTCTGTCTGTCTGTCTGTCTGTCTCTCTCTCTCTCTCTCTCTCTCTCTCTCTCTCTCTTTCTTTCTTTCTTTCTTTCTTTCTTTCTTTCTTTCTTTCTTTCTTTCTTTCTTTCTTTCTTTCTTTCTCTCTCTTTCTTTCTTTCTTTCTTTCTCTCTCTTTCTTGCTCTCTGTCTGTCTGTCTGTCTGTCTCTCTCTCTCTCCCACCCTCTCTCCCTCTCTCTCTCTCCCTCTCTCTTTCTTTCCTCCCCTCTCCCTCTCTCCCTCTCTCTCTCTCTCTCTCTCTCTCTTTCTCTCTCTCTGCCTCAACTCTCTCTTTCTTTCTTTCTCTGTCTGTCTGTCTGTCTGTCTGTCTGTCTGTCTGTCTGTCTGTCTGTCTGTCTGTCTGTCTGTCTGTCTGTCTCTCTCTCTCTCTCTCTCTCTCTCTCTCTCTCTCTCTCTCTCTCTCTCTCTCTCTCTCTCTCTCTCTCTCTCTCTCTCTCTCTCTCTCTCTCTCTCTCTCTCTCTCTCTCTCTTTCTTCCCCTCTCTCTCTCTCTCTCTCTCTCTCTCTCTCTCTCTCTCCTCTCTCTCTCTTTCTTTCTCTCTCTCTGCCTCAACTCTCTCTTTCTTTCTTTCTCTGTCTTTCTGTCTCTGTCTCTCTCTCTCTCTCTCTCTCTCTCTCTCTCTCTCTCTTTCTCTCTCTCTGCCTCAACTCTCTCTTTCTTTCTTTCTCTCTCCTTCTCTCTCTCTCTCTCTCTCTCTCTCTCTCTCTCTCTCTCTCTCTCTCTCTCTCTCTCTCTCTCTCTCTCTCTCTCTCTCTCTCTCTCTCTCTCTCTTTCTTGCTCTCTATCTCTCTGTCTGTAGCTGTGCTCTGGCTCATCTCTGTATTTCAGAAAGCTCCTGTAAAGCTCTGAGAGCACAGAGCAGGTGTTCTACTGGAACTGCTGGAGCCTCCAGCATCAACCTCTCTCTTTCATGGACGTGACCTGTAGTCCATTCAGCGGCAGAGCTTGACATCTTTGCCCTCTCGTACTCTTTGTCCCACACAGTCTGTGAAACGCTGTGTGATTCTCTCTCTGTTTTTTTTTATGCAGTTTTGAAATAGCAACGAGGCGAAGTGAACTAAGATGTCTTTTGAGCTGAAAGCCCATGGGACAGGATGGTCGAGTCTGTCTCCACACAAGGCTTTTTTAAAGCTCCATTTTGCCAGTCTGTCTTTCTAGTCTTGGTTCTGACAGAGTGCATTAGAGAGGAGAATGTATTGGCATTTTACGAAGCAGTTGGCACTAAAAAGCAGACAATAATCTTCACAAGGTGTTTCAGGGTTAACTTTGATGTCTAGTCAGTAACTGTGGGCTTCACTTTCACCTTGATACATTGATATTCAGGCCCCTAAAGCCTGCTGTTACAGAAAGGTCATCCCATCAACAACAGTTGTTTTTATGATGATCCTATAAAGCAGGGACAGTGTTCACCTTCACCATATTGGCCATCTTCACAGAGATCATTTGAATGAGCATTTGTCTGTCGTTGGGTAGGTTCATGGCCAAGGGAGCAGCGACGTATTCATAAGGAAGGACAGGAGCATAAACAGTGTCTCTGTGGGTTTATTCTCCATTACATCACTACAAGGGAGCATTCTAGAACTGCTACGGTGGTTTGGAATGTCATGATGAAGGACTGGGAGCTCGAGAGAGGGTTAAAGGGATGGAGGGAGGGGTAGAGGGGTGGAAGGAGGGATGGAGGGAGGGAGGGGTAGAGGGATGGAGGGGTAGTGGGATGGAGGGAGGGTTAAAGGGATGGAGGGAGGGGTAGAGGGATGGAGGGAGGGGTAGAGGGATGGAGGGAGGGGTAGAGGGAGGGAGGGAGGGCTAAAGGGATGGAGGGAGGGGTAGAGGGATGGAGGGAGGGGTAGAGGGATGGAGAGAGGGTTAAAGGGATGGAGGGAGGGGTAGAGGGATGGAGGGAGGGGTAGAGGGATGGAGGGAGGGGTAGAGGGATGGAGGGAGGGGTAGAGGGATGGAGAGAGGAGTAGAGGGATGAAGGGAGGGTTAGAGGGATGGAGGGAGGGGTAGAGGGATGGAGGGAGGGGTAGAGGGATGGGGGGAGGGGTAGAGGGATGGAGGGAGGGGTAGAGGGATGGAGGGAGGGGTAGAGGGATGGAAAGAGGAGTAGAGGGATGGAGGGAGGGGTAGAGGGATGGAAAGAGGAGTAGAGGGATGGAGGGAGGGGTAGTGGGATGGAGGGAGGGGTAGAGGGATGGATGGGTAGTGGGATGGAGGGAGGGGTAGAAGGATGGAGGGAGGAGTAGAAGGATGGAGGGAGGGGTAGAGGGATGGAGGGAGGGGTAGAGGGATGGAGGGAGGAGTAGAAGGATGGAGGGAGGAGTAGAAGGATGGAGGGAGGGGTAGAGGGATGGAGGGAGGGGTAGAGGGATGGAGGGAGGAGTAGAAGGATGGAAGGAGGGGTAGAGAGATGGAGGGAGGGATGGAGGGAGGGGTAGAGGGGTAGAGGGATGGAGGGAGGAGTAGAAGGATGGAGGGAGGAGTAGAAGGATGGAGGGAGGAGTAGAAGGATGGAGGGAGGGGTAGAGGGATGGAGGGAGGAGTAGCGGGATGGAGGGAGGGGTAGAGGGATGGAGGGAGGAGTAGAGGGATGAAGAGAGGGGTAGAGGGATGAAGGGAGTGTTAGGGGGATGGAGGAAGGGGTAGAGGGATGGAGAGGTAGAGGGATGGAGGGAGGGGTAGAGGGGTGGAGCGAGGGGTAGAGGGATGGAGGGGTAGAGGGATGGAGGGAGGGGTAGAGGGGTGGAGGGAGGGGTAGAGGGGTGGAGGGAGGGGTAGAGGGATGGAGAGAGGGTTAAAGGGATGGAGGGAGGGGTAGAGGGATGGAGGGAGGGGTAGAGGGATGGAGGGAGGGGTAGAGGGGTGGAGGGAGGGGTAGAGGGGTGGAGGGAGGGGTAGAGGGATGGAGAGAGGGTTAAAGGGATGGAGGGAGGGGTAGAGGGGTGGAGGGAGGGGTAGAGGGATGGAGAGAGGGGTAGAGGGATGGAGAGAGGGTTCAAGGGATGGAGGGAGGGGTAGAGGGATGGAGGGAGGGGTAGAGGGATGGAGGGAGGGGTAGAGGGATGGAGGGAGGGGTAGAGAGATGGAGGGAGGGGTAGAGGGATGGAGGGAGGGTTAGAGGGATGGAGGGAGGAGTAGAGGGATGGAGGGAGGGTTAGAGGGATGGAAGGATGGGTAGAGGGATGGAGGGAGGGGTAGAGGGATGGAGGGAGCAGGAGACAGTATAGTGTAACAGCAGTCCATCACCTGTTCAGGAGACAGTATAGTGTAACAGCAGTCCATCACCTGTTCAGGAGACAGTATAGTGTAACAGCAGTCCATCATCTGTTCAGGAGACACTATAGTGTAACATCAGTCCATCACCTGTTCAGGGGACAGTATAGTGTAACAGCAGTCCATCACCTGTTCAGGAGACAGTATAGTGTAACAGCAGTCCATCACCTGTTCAGGAGACAGTATAGTGTAACAGCAGTCCATCACCTGTTCAGGAGACAGTATAGTGTAACAGCAGTCCATCACCTGTTCAGGAGACAGTATAGTGTAACAGCAGTCCATCACCTGTTCAGGAGACAGTATAGTGTAACACCAGTCCATCACCTGTCCAGGAGACAGTATAGTGTAACAGCAGTCCATCACCTGTTCAGGAGACAGTATAGTGTAACAGCAGTCCATCACCTGTTCAGGAGACAGTATAGTGTAACAGCAGTCCATCACCTGTTCAGGAGACAGTATAGTGTTACAGCAGTCCATCACCTGTTCAGGAGACAGTATAGTGTAACACCAGTCCATCACCTGTCCAGGAGACAGTATAGTGTAACAGCAGTCCATCACCTGTTCAGGAGACAGTATAGTGTAACAGCAGTCCATCACCTGTTCAGGAGGCAGTATAGTGTAACAGCAGTCCATCACCTGTTCAGGAGACATTATAGTGTAACTAGCAGTCCATCACCTGTTCAGGAGACAGTATAGTGTAACAGCAGTCCATCACCTGTTCAGGAGACAGTATAGTGTAACAGCAGTCCATCACCTGTTCAGGAGTCAGTATAGTGTAACAGCAGTCCATCACCTGTTCAGGAGACAGTATAGTGTAACAGCAGTCCATCACCTGTTCAGGAGACAGTATAGTGTTACAGCAGTCCCTCACCTGTTCAGGAGACAGTATAGTATAACAGCAGTCCATCACCTGTTTAGGAGACAGTATAGTGTAACAGCAGTCCATCACCTGTTCAAGAGACAGTATAGTGTAACAGCAGTCCATCACCTGTTCAGGAGACAGTATAGTGTAACAGCAGTCCATCACCTGTTCAGGAGACAGTATAGTGTAACAGCAGTCCATCAACTGTTCAGGAGACAGTATAGTGTAACAGCAGTCCATCACCTGTTCAGGAGACAGTATAGTGTAACAGCAGTCCATCACCTGTTCAGGAGACAGTATAGTGTAACACCAGTCCATCACCTGTCCAGGAGACAGTATAGTGTAACAGCAGTCCATCACCTGTTCAGGAGACAGTATAGTGTAACAGCAGTCCATCACCTGTTCAGGAGACAGTATAGTGTAACAGCAGTCCATCATCTGTTCAGGAGACACTATAGTGTAACATCAGTCCATCACCTGTTCAGGGGACAGTATAGTGTAACAGCAGTCCATCACCTGTTCAGGAGACAGTATAGTGTAACAGCAGTCCATCACCTGTTCAGGAGACAGTATAGTGTAACAGCAGTCCATCACCTGTTCAGGAGACAGTATAGTGTAACAGCAGTTCATCACCTGTTCAGGAGACAGTATAGTGTAACAGCAGTCCATCACCTGTTCAGGAGACAGTATAGTGTAACACCAGTCCATCACCTGTCCAGGAGACAGTATAGTGTAACAGCAGTCCATCACCTGTTCAGGAGACAGTATAGTGTAACAGCAGTCCATCACCTGTTCAGGAGACAGTATAGTGTAACAGCAGTCCATCACCTGTTCAGGAGACAGTATAGTGTTACAGCAGTCCATCACCTGTTCAGGAGACAGTATAGTGTAACACCAGTCCATCACCTGTCCAGGAGACAGTATAGTGTAACAGCAGTCCATCACCTGTTCAGGAGACAGTATAGTGTAACAGCAGTCCATCACCTGTTCAGGAGGCAGTATAGTGTAACAGCAGTCCATCACCTGTTCAGGAGACATTATAGTGTAACTAGCAGTCCATCACCTGTTCAGGAGACAGTATAGTGTAACAGCAGTCCATCACCTGTTCAGGAGACAGTATAGTGTAACAGCAGTCCATCACCTGTTCAGGAGTCAGTATAGTGTAACAGCAGTCCATCACCTGTTCAGGAGACAGTATAGTGTAACAGCAGTCCATCACCTGTTCAGGAGACAGTATAGTGTTACAGCAGTCCCTCACCTGTTCAGGAGACAGTATAGTATAACAGCAGTCCATCACCTGTTTAGGAGACAGTATAGTGTAACAGCAGTCCATCACCTGTTCAAGAGACAGTATAGTGTAACAGCAGTCCATCACCTGTTCAGGAGACAGTATAGTGTAACAGCAGTCCATCACCTGTTCAGGAGACAGTATAGTGTAACAGCAGTCCATCAACTGTTCAGGAGACAGTATAGTGTAACAGCAGTCCATCACCTGTTCAGGAGACAGTATAGTGTAACAGCAGTCCATCACCTGTTCAGGAGACAGTATAGTGTAACACCAGTCCATCACCTGTCCAGGAGACAGTATAGTGTAACAGCAGTCCATCGCCTGTTCAGGAGACAGTATAGTGTAACAGCAGTCCATCACCTGTTCAGGAGACAGTATAGTGTTACAGCAGTCCATCACCTGTTCAGGAGACAGTATAGTGTTACAGCAGTCCATCACCTGTTCAGGAGACAGTATAGTGTTACAGCAGTCCATCACCTGTTCAGGAGACAGTATAGTGTAACAGCAGTCCATCACCTGTTCAGGAGACAGTATAGTGTAACAGCAGTCCATCACCTGTTCAGGAGACAGTATAGTGTAACAGTAGTCCATCACCTGTTCAGGAGACAGTATAGTGTAACAACAGTCCATCACCTGTTCAGGAGACAGTATAGTGTTACAGCAGTCCATCACCTGTTCAGGAGACAGTATAGTGTAACAGCAGTCCATCACCTGTTCAGGAGACAGTATAGTGTAACAGCAGTCCATCACCTGTTCAGGAGACAGTATAGTGTTACAGCAGTCCATCACCTGTTCAGGAGACAGTATATTGTAACAGCAGTCCATCACCTGTTCAGGAGACAGTATAGTGTAACAGCAGTCCATCACCTGTTCAGGAGACAGTATAGTGTAACAGTAGTCCATCACCTGTTCAGGAGACAGTGTAGTGTAACAGCAGTCCATCACCTGTTCAGGAGACAGTATAGTGTAACAGCAGTCCATCACCTGTTCAGGAGACAGTATAGTGTAACAGCAGTCCATCACCTGTTCAGGAGACAGTATAGTGTAACAGCAGTCCATCATCTGTTCAGGAGACAGTATAGTGTAACAACAGTCCATCACCTGTTCAGGAGACAGTATATTGTAACAGCAGTCCATCACCTGTTCAGGAGACAGTATAGTGTAACAACAGTCCATCACCTGTTCAGGAGACAGTATAGTGTAACAGCAGTCCATCACCTGTTCAGGAGACAGTATAGTGTTACAGCAGTCCATCACCTGTTCAAGAGACAGTATAGTGTAACAGCAGTCCATCACCTGTTCAGGAGACAGTATAGTGTAACACCAGTCCATCACCTGTCCAGGAGACAGTATAGTGTAACAGCAGTCCATCACCTGTCCAGGAGACAGTATAGTGTTACAGCAGTCCATCACCTGTTCAGGAGACAGTATAGTGTTACAGCAGTCCATCACCTGTCCAGGAGACAGTATAGTGTAACAGCAGTCCATCACCTGTTCAGGAGACAGTATAGTGTAACAGCAGTCCATCACCTGTTCAGGAGACAGTATAGTGTAACAGCAGTCCATCACCTGTTCAGGAGACAGTATAGTGTAACAGCAGTCCATCACCTGTTCAGGAGACAGTATAGTGTTACAGCAGTCCATCACCTGTTCAGGAGACAGTATAGTGTAACAGCAGTCCATCATCTGTTCAGGAGACAGTATAGTGTAACAGCAGTCCATCACCTGTTCAGGAGACAGTATAGTGTTACAGCAGTCCATCACCTGTTCAGGAGACAGTATATTGTAACAGCAGTCCATCACCTGTTCAGGAGACAGTATAGTGTTACAGCAGTCAATCACCTGTTCAGGGGACAGTATAGTGTTACAGCAGTCCATCACCTGTTCAGGAGACAGTATAGTGTTACAGCAGTCCATCACCTGTTCAGGAGACAGTATATTGTAACAGCAGTCCATCACCTGTTCAGGAGACAGTATAGTGTTACAGCAGTCCATCACCTGTTCAGGGGACAGTATAGTGTAACAGCAGTCCATCACCTGTTCAGTAGACAGTATAGTGTAGCAGCAGTCCCTCACCTGTTCAGGAGACAGTATGGTGTTACAGCTCTCATACTCTGTAGTGGATGAAACAGGATGGACAGTAAGGAGGGGTAGAGGGATCAGGAGGAGGGGTAGAGGGATCAGGAGGAGGGGTAGAGGGATCAGGAGGAGGGGTAGAGGGATCAGGAGGAGGGGTAGAGGGATCAGGAGGAGGGGTAGAGGGTTGGAGGGTTCAGGGGGAAGGGTAGAGGGATCAGGAGGAGGGGTAGAGGGATGGAGGGTTCAGGAGGAGGGGTAGACGGATGGAGGGTTCAGGAGGAGGGGTAGAGGGATCAGGAGGAGGGGTGGAGGGATCAGGAGGAGGGGTAGAGGGATCAGGAGGAGGGGTAGAGGGATCAGGAGGAGGGGTAGAGGGATCTTGAGGAGGGGTAGAGGGGTGGAGGGATCAGGAGGAGGGGTAGAGGGAGAGGAAACAGCAGTATAGACAGTGTTGAAGCTAGACTGTCCCCAAAGCCCAGTCATCAGCACTGTTGCTCCTGCCTGGCCTGTCTGGGTTGGGCCTGACTGGGCTAAATGGACCAACCTCCTAAACCTCCTCCTGTCTGGCCTGTCTGCTCTGGGCCTGCCTTGGCTAAATGGACCAGCCTCCTAAACCTCCTCATCTCTGGCCTGTCTGCTCTGGGCCTGTCTGGGCTAAATGGACAAGCCTCCTAAACCTCCTCATGTCTGGCCTGTCTGCTCTGGGCCTGCCTGGGCTAAATGGACCAGCCTCCTAAACCTCCTCCTGTCTGGCGTGTCTGCTCTAGGCCTGCCTGGGCTAAATGGACAAGCCTCCTAAACCTCCTCATGTCTGGCCTGTCTGCTCTAGGCCTGCCTGGGCTAAATGGACCAGCCTCCTAAACCTCCTCATGTCTGGCCTGTCTGCTCTGGGCCTGTCTGGGCTAAATGGACAAGCCTCCTAAACCTCCTCATGTCTGGCCTGTCTGCTCTGGGCCTGCCTGGGCTAAATGGACCAGCCTCCTAAATCTCCCCCTGTCTGGTCTGGGCCATTCTGGGCTAAATGGGACAGCCTCCTGCTAAACCTGCTCTAGCCTGGCGTGTCTCTTCGAGTAGTGCCCCATAACACACAACTAGTTGTTACCAGGTCCATTCAGTTCATGATCCATTAATTAAAGACACAGGGCAGACTAATAATCCCAACAGACTCTCCACATCAAACAGAAGTAACTCTCCCTGGTCATTAGGTACAGTAATGTAATACAGAAATAACACAATTATTTGAGGAAGTGTCCATTCTCTCTCTCTCTCTCTCTCTCTCTCTCTCTCTCTCTCTCTCTCTCTCTCTCTCTCTCTCTCTCTCTCTCTCTCTCTCTCTCAATGTAATTACAGACCTCCACAATAACACAGGAGTTGCTGGGGATGAGATAATGAACCTGTTATTAATGGAGGGGCCAGATGCAGACCACTAGATCTAATGTAGAGGAGATAGACGGTGTTCCAGACCACTAGATCTAATGTACGGGAGACAGACGGTGTTCCAGACCACTAGATCTAATGTAGAGGAGATAGACGGTGTTCCAGACCACTAGATCTAATGTAAAGGAGATAGACGGTGTTCCAGACCACTAGATCTAATGTAGAGGAGATAGACGCTGTTCCAGACCACTAGATCGAATGTAGAGGAGATAGACGGTGTTCCAGACCACTAGATCTAATGTAGAGGAGATAGACGGTGTTCCAGACCACTAGATCTAATGTAAAGGAGATAGACGGTGTTCCAGACCACTAGATCTAATGTAGAGGAGATAGACGGTGTTCCAGACCACTAGATCTAATGTAGAGGAGATAGACGCTGTTCCAGGCCACTAGATCTAATGTAGAGGAGACAGACGGTGTTCCAGACCACTAGATCTAATGTAGAGGAGATAGACGCTGTTCCAGACCACTAGATCTAATGTAGAGGAGATAGACGCTGTTCCAGACCACTAGATCTAATGTAAAGGAGATAGACGGTGTTCCAGACCACTAGATCTAATGTAGAGGAGATAGACGCTGTTCCAACCACTAGATCTAATGTAGAGGAGATAGACGCTGTTCCAACCACTAGATCTAATGTAAAGGAGATAGACGCTGTTCCAACCACTAGATCTAATGTAGAGGAGATAGACGCTGTTCCAGACCACTAGATCTAATGTAGAGGAGATAGACTGTGTTCCAGACCACTAGATCTAATGTAGAGGAGATAGACTGTGTTCCAGACCACTAGATCTAATGTAGAGGAGATAGACGCTGTTCCAGACCACTAGATCTAATGTAAAGGAGATAGACACTGTTCCAGACCACTAGATCTAATGTAAAGGAGATAGACGGTGTTCCAGACCACTAGATCTAATGTAGAGGAGATAGACACTGTTCCAGACCACTAGATCTAATGTAAAGGAGATAGACGGTGTTCCAGACCACTAGATCTAATGTAGAGGAGATAGACGCTGTTCCAGACCACTAGATCTAATGTAAAGGAGATAGACACTGTTCCAGACCACTAGATCTAATGTAAAGGAGATAGACGGTGTTCCAGACCACTAGATCTAATGTAAAGGAGATAGACGGTGTTCCAGACCACTAGATCTAATGTAGAGGAGACAGACGGTGTTCCAGACCACTAGATCTAATGTAGAGGAGATAGACGGTGTTCCAGACCACTAGATCTAATGTAAAGGAGATAGACGGTGTTCCAGACCACTAGATCTAATGTAGAGGAGATAGACGGTGTTCCAGACCACTAGATCTAATGTAGAGGAGATAGACGCTGTTCCAGACCACTAGATCGTTCCAGACTGTTCCATACTGTCCATTTCTCCTGACAGTTACTTGGTGTCAGTGAGAATGGACTTGGCCGGCCACAGCCTGAGACATGCCCTGTGTTGGAGCTCTGCAGTTTTCTCCTTGACCCCCTAGTCATTGCTTGTTGTGTGTGTGACACCTCTAATGAGATTGTTGTATTGGAGCAGTAACCCTTCATTAGCTTGTCATTCTATCCTGCCCTCTGATTGGATGTAGTTTTATTTAACGATTGGTTGAGTAGTTGCTATAGTACTTTGAGTGAAAGCTACAGTATTATAGAATCAGATCGGTCTGATTGGAGGTTCCATTCTGATATGATCTAATAGCATTCTGTGTGATGGGACCCAATCAGAGTTGAAAAGGAATGCTATCTGGCACCTGATTGGTGTAGAGATAACATCAACTCCATGTATGGGCGTGATATTCCCCACGGGATATATCTGTCTTTCATAGAGATACACACACACACACGCACACGCACACGCACACACACGCACACACGCACACACACACGCAAGGTTCCAAAATCCATAGTCTAAAAATACTGTTATAGGCTCCCTCAACCTGGCTGCTTGCTGTGTGTGGGGGTGTGCATCTCTGTGTGTGTGTCTATGTGTGTCCCTGTGTGTGAGTCTATGTGTGTACACCTGCTTGCCTGTTAGTGTGTTTTTAATAATTGTTATTGTGTAACTTGGGAGGCTTTTTCCCCATTTGAAGATACAAGCTGTGTGGTTAAAAAAAAACTTTCCTCCATCTCTTTCCTTCCGTTGTCCGCATGGCTCTTCCTCTTTTCATAACTCTCATCCCTCTTCTCCAAACCCCTCCTCTCCTCTCTCATCCCTCCACTCCTCTCTCATCCCTCCACTCCTCTCTCATCCTTCCTCTCCAAACTCCTCTTCTCCTCTCTCATCCCTCCACTCCTCTCTCATCCTTCCTCTCCAAACTCCTCCTCTCCTCTCTCTTCCCTCCACTCCTCTCTCATCCCTCCTCTCCAAACTCCTACTCTCCTCTCTCATCCCTCCTCTCCTCTCTCATCCCTCCTCTCCTCTCTCATCCCTCCTCTCCTCTCTCATCCCTCCACTCCTCTCTCATCCCTCCTCTCCAAACTCCTCCTCTCCAGTCTCATCCCTTCTTTCCCATCCATTCCTCTTCTCCTCTCTCATCCCTCCTCTCCTCTCTCATCCCTCCTCTCCTCTCTCATCCCTCCTCTCCTCTCTCATCCCTCCACTCCTCTCTCATCCCTCCTCTCCAAACTCCTCCTCTCCAGTCTCATCCCTTCTTTCCCATCCATTCCTCTTCTCCTCTCTCATCCCTCCTCTCCTCTCTCATCCCTCCTCTCCAAACTCCTCCTCTCCTCTCTCATCCCTCCTCTCCTCTCTCATCCCTCCACTCCTCTCTCATCCCTCCTCTCCAAACTCCTCCTCTCCTCTCTCATCCCTCCTCTCCAAACTCCTCCTCTCCTCTCTCATCCCTCCTCTCCAAACTCCTCCTCTCCTCTCTCATCCCTCCTATCCCATCTCTTCTCTCCCATCAATTCCTCCTCACCTCTCCAATCCCTCCTCTCTCATCCCTCGTCTCCTCTCTCCTAACCCATCCCTCCTCTCCTCTCCCATTCCTCCTCTGCTTCCTCCTTTCCTCTGCCTCCAGCCACCACATTCCACCTTCACCACTCTGTTCCCTCTGAAGACTTCTCAGAGGCCATCTTGATGAAGACTAAGTGAATTTTTGTGTGACTGTGTGTAGGAGTGAGACGGAGTTTGATATAATAGACAGTGAATCATTTGTGTGACTGTGTGTAGGAGTGAGAAGGAGTTTGATATAATAGACAAATAGGGATGTCCACATCTCAGTGCCGGTAACATAGTCCTACTGTATCCTGTTAGAAGTGTAGCATATTCCTACTGTATCCTGTTAGAAGTGTAGCATATTCCTACTGTATCCTGTTAGAAGTGTAGCATATTCCTACTGTATCCTGTTAGAAGTATAACATATTCTTACTGTATGCTGTTAGAAGTGTAACATATTCCTACTGTATCCTGTTAGAAGTGTAACATATTCCTACTGTATCCTGTTAGAAGTGTAGCATATTCCTACTGTATCATGTTAGAAGTGTAGCATATTCCTACTGTATCCTGTTAGAAGTGTAACATATTCCTACTGTATCCTGTTAGAAGTGTAACATATTCCTACTGTATGCTGTTAGAAGTGTAACATATTCCTACTGTATCCTGTTAGAAGTGTAACATATTCCTACTGTATCCTGTTAGAAGTGTAGCATATTCCTACTGTATCCTGTTAGAAGTGTAACATAATCCTACTGTATTCTGTTAGAAGTGTAACATATTCCTACTGTATCCTGTTAGAAGTGTAATATTCCTACTGTATCCTGTTAGAAGTGTAGCATATTCCTACTGTATGCTGTTAGAAGTGTAACATATTCCTACTGTATCCTGTTAGAAGTGTAACATGTTCCTACTGTATCCTGTTAGAAGTGTAACAAATTCCTACTGTATCCTGTTAGAAGTGTAATATTCCTACTGTATCCTGTTAGAAGTGTAGCATATTCCTACTGTATGCTGTTAGAAGTGTAACATATTCCTACTGTATCCTGTTAGAAGTGTAACATGTTCCTACTGTATCCTGTTAGAAGTGTAACATATTCCTACTGTATTCTGTTAGAAGTGTAACATATTCCTACTGTATCCTGTTAGAAGTGTAATATTCCTACTGTATCCTGTTAGAAGTGTAGCCTATTCCTACTGTATGCTGTTAGAAGTGTAACATATTCCTACTGTATCCTGTTAGAAGTGTAACATGTTCCTACTGTATCCTGTTAGAAGTGTAACATATTCCTACTGTATCCTGTTAGAAGTGTAACATAATCCTACTGTATCCTGTTAGAAGTGTAACATATTCCTACTGTATCCTGTTAGAAGTGTAACATGTTCCTACTGTATCCTGTTAGAAGTGTAGCATATTCCTACTGTATCCTGTTAGAAGTGTAGCATATTCCTACTGTATCCTGTTAGAAGTGTAGCATATTCCTACTGTATCCTGTTAGAAGTATAACATATTCTTACTGTATGCTGTTAGAAGTGTAACATATTCCTACTGTATCCTGTTAGAAGTGTAACATATTCCTACTGTATCCTGTTAGAAGTGCAGCATATTCCTACTGTATCCTGTTAGAAGTATAACATATTCCTACTGTATCCTGTTAGAAGTGTAGCATATTCCTACTGTATCCTGTTAGAAGTGTAACATATTCCTACTGTATCCTGTTAGAAGTGTAACATATTCCTACTGTATCCTGTTAGAAGTGTAACATATTCCTACTGTATGCTGTTAGAAGTGTAACATATTCCTACTGTATCCTGTTAGAAGTGTAACATATTCCTACTGTATCCTGTTAGAAGTGTAATATTCCTACTGTATCCTGTTAGAAGTGTAGCATATTCCTACTGTATCCTGTTAGAAGTGTAACATAATCCTACTGTATTCTGTTAGAAGTGTAACATATTCCTACTGTATCCTGTTAGAAGTGTAATATTCCTACTGTATCCTGTTAGAAGTGTAGCATATTCCCACTGTATGCTGTTAGAAGTGTAGCATATTCCTACTGTATCCTGTTAGAAGTGTAACATGTTCCTACTGTATCCTGTTAGAAGTGTAACATATTCCTACTGTATCCTGTTAGAAGTGTAATATTCCTACTGTATCCTGTTAGAAGTGTAGCATATTCCTACTGTATGCTGTTAGAAGTGTAACATATTCCTACTGTATCCTGTTAGAAGTGTAACATGTTCCTACTGTATCCTGTTAGAAGTGTAACATATTCCTATTGTATTCTGTTAGAAGTGTAACATATTCCTACTGTATCCTGTTAGAAGTGTAATATTCCTACTGTATCCTGTTAGAAGTGTAGCATATTCCTACTGTATGCTGTTAGAAGTGTAACATATTCCTACTGTATCCTGTTAGAAGTGTAACATGTTCCTACTGTATCCTGTTAGAAGTGTAACATATTCCTACTGTATCCTGTTAGAAGTGTAACATAATCCTACTGTATTCTGTTAGAAGTGTAACATATTCCTACTGTATCCTGTTAGAAGTGTAACATATTCCTACTGTATCCTGTTAGAAGTGTAACATAATCCTACTGTATCCTGTTAGAAGTGTAGCATATTCCTACTGTATGCTGTTAGAAGTGTAACATATTCCTACTGTATCCTGTTAGAAGTGTAGCATATTCCTACTGTATCATGTTAGAAGTGTAACATATTCCTACTGTATCCTGTTAGAAGGGCTGTGGTGTCTGGACAGATAGATGCATACCGTCATTTAATGAGCTAATTAACTTTTCCTCCCGTGAAAATGGTTAGAGCGTGACGACCTGTGTGGATCCAGCGTGTCGCCCTGCGTGTCGCCCTGCGTGTCGCCCTGCGTGTCGCCCTGCGTGTCGACCTGCGTGGATCCAGCGTGTCGCCCTGCGTGTCGCCCTGCGTGTCGCCCTGCGTGTCGCCCTGCGTGTCGCCCTGCGTGTCGACCTGTGTGTCGCCCTGTGTGGATCCAGCGTGTCGCCCTGCGTGTCGCCCTGCGTGTCGACCTGTGTGTCGCCCTGTGTGGATCCAGCGTGTCGCCCTGCATGTGCCCCTGTTCATTGACATCAGCCGCCTCATTGGAAGCCCATGCAGACCATGCACGGTCAATATAAAACTGGATTCCCCTGTAGCGTCAAGTCTTTCAGTCATAAATCACAATTACAATGGCCAATTAGAGCCTGCCTGTTCCATTTCTATCTCCTCTTCGCATCTAATTCTAGAATGTTAATTCAATAGAAACATCTGGTGAGCTTCTCATCGTCATAGAAACATCAGCTTCTCCTCATCATGCCTGTTTTATAACCACGCTTTGTTGTTGTTGTTGTTCCACCTTTATCTTGTTTTCTTGTTGTCCTTGTTGTCCTGAGAGCCGTTGTTATGAGAACCGTCGTTATAGGAACTGTTGTTATGAGAACCGTCGTTATGAGAACCGTCGTTATGAGAGCCATCGTTATGAGAGCCGTCGTTATGAGAACCGTCGTTATGAGAGCCGTCGTTATGAGAGCCGTCGTTATGAGAACCGTCGTTATGAGAACCGTCGTTATGAGAGCCGTCGTTATGAGAACCGTCGTTATGAGAACCGTCGTTATGAGAGCCGTCGTTATGAGAGCCGTCGTTATGAGAACCGTCGTTATGAGAGCCGTCGTTATGAGAGCCGTCGTTATGAGAACCGTCGTTATGAGAACCGTCGTTATGAGGGCCGTCGTCTCTCTCTCTCCCTCATACCTCTCTCTCTCCCTCCCTCTCTCTCTCTCTCTCTCTCTCTCTCTCTCCGTCAAACCTCTCTCTCTCCCTCTCCATCATACCTCTCCCTCTCTCTCTCCATCATACCTCTCTCTCCCTTTCCATCATACCTCTCTCTCTCCATCTCCTTCATACCTCTGAATCTCTCTCTCCCTCTCCTTCAAACCTTTCTCTCTCTCTATCTCTCCATCATGCCTCTCTCTCTCTCTCTCTCCTTCATACCTCTCTCTTTCGCTCTCTCTCTCCCTCTCCTTCATACCTCTCTCTTTCGCTCTCTCTCTCCCTCTCCTTCATACCTCTCTCTTTCTCTCTCCCTCTCCTTCATACCTCTCTCTTTCTCTCTCTCTCTCCCTCTCCTTCATACCTCTCTCTCTCCCTCTCCTTCATACCTCTCTCTTTCTCTCTCTCTCTCCCTCTCCTTCATACCTCTCTCTTTCTCTCTCCCTCTCCTTCATACCTCTCTCTTTCTCTCTCTCTCTCCCTCTCCTTCATACCTCTCTCTCTCTCCCTCTCCATCATACCCCTCTCTCTCTCTCCCTCTCCTTCATACCTCTCTCTCTCTCTAATCAAGTCTATTCATGATATCCTCCAGTTCCTTCCTGCTGCTTCCTAAACTATGTCTAACAAACACTGGGATGTTTTCCCTCCCCTGTCACAGCCTCCCGAAACTCTACAGGCGTGAGGCACAGGAGCGCATGCATGAATCCATGTCACATTTCTCTGTCACACGCCAAGCGATAGATAACCCCTCACTTCCAGAAATGATCAGTCATTTACCTCAAAGGAATATGCAAATGTCTGTACATAGCGTGTATCCAGTTTATTCCCAAAACACCCCGGTAATCGTATTACGACGGCTGCGACAGCCACAGTACTTACTCTAACTTGTTGTTTTTTAACCCACACCGCATGTTGTCTTTGACTAAGATAAGGATTGGATCATAAACACTTGGTTTTGCCAAGGCTGTGATAAGGCGTGCAGAATTTACAGGCGTGCAGAATTTACAGGCCTCCTACTATGCCCACAAAAACATGAGTCTAATCTTCCCGCTTCCTGGTATTTAAATAAGAGATTTAGTTTCTTCTACACCTGACCCTTGCGGGCACTGCCGTTAGGCCAAATTGTCAATGTACCAATCACATGTCACGATACTGCCAGTCTCCCAGATTAAGGAAGCTAGTCTTAAAGTAGCAGCTTATTTCTTACTTCTGCAGGTGATGTTTATTGAAAACACAATAGAAAGCACAGTAACAGTGCTGACAGTAGAGAGATGGGAATTCTGCATGGATTCAGTGAAACAAAATGACATCTGTCCCGGTTGGGAACATCTCTGTGTCTCTCTCTGTGTAAACTAGGGCTGTTGTTTTTAAAAGGGAAACACAGTGCCTTTTTTTACTGCCTGTTGACTCCTGAGAAATAAAAGTGCTTCTTTCATTCCTTGTAATAAATAGAGCGGAGTTTTAAAATCCCCCCTTTTTCTTTATCTTGCTGTGGAAATGTCTTCCATCACTCAACAGCTGTCACAGAAAACTCAACCACTCTCTTTTTTCTTGCTGTGGAAATGTCTTCCATCACTCAACGGCTGTCACAGAGAAGTCCACCACTCTCTTTTTCTTAGTCAGGAGAACCCGGAGAGGGAGAAAGATATGTCTTTTCCCAGTGACAAGGCACATCTATAAAAAGAGAAGTTTCTTACTTTCCTCATCTCCCATAAAGAAAAGCCTACGTGGTCCATGTCTTGGTTGCCTTGAAATGTCCTTTAACCTGTTGTCTGTAAACCTCTCTTGTCTCGGCTGTGTCTTCTTCCTCTCTCACCTTTGACCTGTGTGTGTGTGTGTGCGTGTGCGTTTGCGATGCCAATTCTTCACAACCTGTCTGCCAAACCAAAAAGACAAACTATTCAAGGCTACTACTACTTTATCTATTTCAGTTGTTCTAATACCTTTATGAATATGCATAAACATATCTCTTTCACTGTTGAACATTTACTAGCTGTTGTCCAATGACTACTAACTATGGTGTAACCACTGCCTCTTCAGCCAGGGTTGAGTGGAGCGTGGTCTGTTTAGTAGAAGACGTTGTGTCGTTGTATCTCCCTTGACGACGGACATGCTGACTAAACACGTCTGAGTTTGAAACCTGTTGTTCTATTGATCACGCCAAAACTTACATATTTATTTAACTTTTATTTAAGAACCAATTCTTTTTTTCAATGACGGCCTACCGCCGGCCAAACCCGGACGACGCTGGGCCATTTGTGAGCCGCCCTATGGGACTCCCCATCACGGCCGGATGTGATGCAGCCTGGAATTGAACCAGGGTCTGTAGTGACGCCTCTAGCACTGAGATGCCGTGCCTTAGACCGCTGCGCCACACGGGAGCCGATAACTTCCATAAAGGCATTTTAAACTAACTACATGACGAGGGGTCCTTTTAGTTGTTTAAACTTCTATGGTGTCAACAGGTGGACGTGAAGTCAAGGTTGTTCGTTGCGCCTGCTGTACTCTTCTCCTCTCTGACCTTTAATCTCTCTTGTGTTTTTACCAGACCTGCTGGCCGTGCCCAAGCACCCCTACGCTGCCATGGAGAACTGGGGTCTGAGTGTGTTTGTAGAGCAGAAGATCCTACTGGACCCAGAGGTCTCATCCTTCTCCTACCAGATGGAGCTAACCATGGTGGTGGTGCATGAGATCTGCCATCAGGTATAATACACTATGCTATGCTAGGCTAGGCTAGGCTACACTTCTCCCACCAGATGAAGCTAACCATGGTGGTGGTTCATGAGATCTGCCATCAGGTATAATACACTATGCTATGCTATGCTAGGCTATGCTACACTTCTCCCACCAGATGAAGCTAACCATGGTGGTGGTTCATGAGATCTGCCATCAGGTATAATAACCTATGCTATGCTAGGCTATGCTGCACTTCTCCTACCAGATGAAGCTAACCATGGTGTGGTTCATGAGATCTGCCATCAGGTATAATAACCTATGCTATGCAAGGCTATGCTACACTTCTCCTACCAGATGGAGCTAACCATGGTGGTGGTTCATGAGATCTGCCATCAGGTATAATACACTATGCTATGCTATGCTAGGCTAGGCTACACTTCTCCCACCAGATGAAGCTAACCATGGTGATGGTTCATGAGATCTGCCATCAGGTATAATAACCTATGCTATGCTATGCTAGGCTATGCTACACTTCTCCCACCAGATGAAGCTAACCATGGTGGTGGTTCATGAGATCTGCCATCAGGTATAATACACTATGCTATGCTAGGCTATGCTACACTTCTCCCACCAGATGAAGCTAACCATGGTGGTGGTTCATGAGATCTGCCATCAGGTATAATACACTATGCTATGCTATGCTAGGCTATGCTACACTTCTCCTACCAGATGGAGCTAACCATGGTGGTGGTTCATGAGATCTGCCATCAGGTATAATACACTATGCTATGCTATGCTAGGCTAGGCTACACTTCTCCCACCAGATGAAGCTAACCATGGTGGTGGTTCATGAGATCTGCCATCAGGTATAATACCCTATGCTATGCTATGCCAGGCTATGCTACACTTCTCCCATCAGATGAAGCTAACCATGGTGGTGGTTCATGATATCTGCCATCAGGTATAACACACTATGCTCTGCTAGGCTAGGCTATGCTACACTAGGCTACATTACTATCCAATACACTAGGCCAGGGGTGTCAAACTCATTCCACGGAGGGCCTTGTGTCTGCAGGTTTTTGGTTTTTCCTTTCAATAAAGCCCTAGACAACCAGGTGTGGTGAGTTCCTAACTAATTAGTGATGTTAATTCATCAATCAAGTATAAGGGAGGAGCGAAAACCCGCAGACACTCGACCCCCGTGGAATGAGTTTGACACCTGTGCACTAGGCAATGTAATGCTATGCTACGCTAGGTAATTCTATACACTACACGGGTCCCGAGTTGTTCCTTACTTGAAACCATGGGTGCTAATTATACCCTGTAACTGGGGGGCTGGAGCGTTTTTCTGATCAGGTCACGTGGTAAAACACTCCTGGCCCTTCCTCACCACAGCAGAGTAGAGGTTCAGTTATACCAGGCTCCTTGATGACAATAGGATGAGGGCTGAGTGTTTGTGTTCTACTCTGTTGTCCCTGAGTCCTCTCAGACAGGTGCCTGAATGATACTCTGGGTTTTACATCAAAGACTCTTTCTCTCTGTCTCTCTCACACACACATACACACATACATACATACAACACACACACACACACATACACACACACACACACACACACACACACACACACACACACACACACACACACACACACACACACACACACACACACACACACACACACACACACACACACACACACACATACAGTCCATTAGTTTGTCTCGCTGGTAGAGATCAGAAGGGTTTTCTATATCAGTAACAAAGGGGACTGCTGCCGTATCCACAGGTTAATGAAGGCTTGACAGAGATCAGAGACTCACATCTGGCACAGTCATTATAGGTAATGGAAAACTCAGCTCCATGTTTCTGCATAAATATACCGTTAGTGAGACGCACTATTAGTGAGACGCAGACCGTAACACATTAAACCCTCTGTGTGCGTTCTAACAGTCATTATTTGTTGTGATGATACATTGTAACCACAACCCCTGTAGTTCAGCCGGGTGATGTTTTCTTTCCAAACGCACCCATTCATTCATTTTCAATAGATTGATTTAATCACAATAGTCCACTCACTAAGATTGGCACCTTATTAGACCAATGAGAAAGAGAGTTCCAAACCTCTCTGCCAATAACAGATAGTTTTCAGTTATCCCCTCCCCAGCTCAGACCACTCCCAGACAGTCCTAACTAATCTCTTGCTTGAGAAATTGCTCTTTGTTTTCAACAAAAATAGCTTCTTTGCAATCACAGTAAGGTACTTCATTGTTACCCATAAATTATTTGATATTGAGATAAAAAAGGCTGTGCTGGTACTTTTGATAAATGAATTTATTGTAATTGTATTCAAAGGGAACAGGTAAACACTGTATTGGCCACTGTTAGCCAGATAACTAAGTCCCTGAAACGTCTGTTACTTAATGGACCATCTGGTTGATGTGTGATGGGGTACAGGTACTGTAAACACTGTATTGGCTACTGTTACCCCTGTTGCTTAATCGTCCATCTGGTTGATGTGTGATGGGATACAGGATCACATTATGTCCCCTTTAAAACTCAGCTCTTTCCATTCAACTTGAATTTGACCCGTTTCCCCCACGTTTATTCCTCCTCCCTCTGTCTAGGACACTAAAACCCTCCTGTACTGTTCTGTTCTGTTCAGACTCAGCGTGTTGTCCTCAGAGGGTTTATAGGGCCAGGGCTACACAGTCTGACAGGATAGGATACACACACAAGCACCAACAGCCATCTACACTGGCAGATTAACACTCTGGGGTCCTATATATCCTAGATGTGTCCCAAAATGGCACCCTTTCCCCTATGTAGTGCACTTTTTTTTAACACGGACCATACGGTAGTGTGTAGGGAATACAGTAGGGTGCCATTTAGGACACAGACTACTGTATATGTCCTGGCTTCAGCTGATTGGTCTTTTATCTCCTCATTATAGAGAGAACAGATAGTTGGAGAGGAAATATCGTTTAACACATCCTCCTGCTGCGCTCACACAGTAATTAGACATCTGGCCAACGCCTGAACACACACACACACACACACACACACACACACACACACACACACACACACACACACACACACACACACACACACACACACACACACACACACACACACACACACACACACACACACACACACACACACACACACCCTCATCCGACAAAACAGGTTTTCTCTCTGCTCTGTCTGGCTCCTCAATGGACCATCCATTGCTGGACAACAATCTGTTTTGACCGAGAATCTCCCTCTCCCATCTCTACATCTCAAAGCTCCTCCTCTCTCCCATCTCTACAGCTCAAAGCTGCTCTTCTCTCCCATCTCTACAGCTCAAAGCTGTTCTTCTCTCCAGTACTGTTGGTATCAAAGCTGTTCTTCTCTCCTACTGTTGGTATCAAAGCTGTTCTTGTCTCCAGTATTGTTGGTATCAAAGCTGTTCTTGTCTCCAGTATTGTTAATATCAAAGCTGCTCTTCTCTCCAGTATTGTTAGTATCAAAGCTGTTCTTCTCTCCAGTATTGTTAGTATCAAAGCTGTTCTTCTCTCCAGTATTGTTAGTATCAAAGCTGCTCTTCTCTCCAGTATTGTTAGTATCAAAGCTGTTCTTCTCTCCAGTACTGTTGGTATCAAAGCTGTTCTTCTCTCCAGTACTGTTGGTATCAAAGCTGTTCTTCTCTCCAGTACTGTTGGTATCAAAGCTGTTCTTGTCTCCAGTATTGTTGGTATCAAAGCTGTTCTTCTCTCCAGTATTGTTAGTATCAAAGCTGCTCTTCTCTCCAGTATTGTTAGTATCAAAGCTGCTCTTCTCTCCAGTATTGTTAGTATCAAAGCTACTCCTCCCTCCAGTATTGTTAGTATCAAAGCTGCTCTTCTCTCCAGCATTGTTAGTATGAAAGCTGCTCTTCTCTCCAGTATTGTTAATATCAAAGCTGTTCTTCTCTCCAGTATTGTTAGTATCAAAGCTGCTCTTCTCTCCAGTATTGTTGGTATCAAAGCTGCTCTTCTCTCCAGTATTGTTAGTATCAAAGCTGTTCTTCTCTCCAGTATTGTTAGTATCAAAGCTGCTCTTCTCTCCAGTATTGTTAGTAACAAAGCTGTTCTTCTCTCCAGTATTGTTAGTATTAAAGCTGTTCTTGTCTCCAGTATTGTTAGTATCAAAGCTGCTCTTCTCTCCAGTATTGTTAGTATCAAAGCTGTTCTTCTCTCCAGTATTGTTAGTATCAAAGCTGCTCTTGTCTCCAGTATTGTTAGTATCAAAGCTGCTCCTCTCCAGTATTGTTGGTATCAAAGCTGTTCTTCTCTCCAGTATTGTTAGTATCAAAGCTGTTCTTCTCTCCAGTATTGTTAGTATCAAAGCTGCTCTTCTCTCCAGTATTGTTGGTATCAAAGCTGCTCTTCTCTCCAGTATTGTTGGTATCAAAGCTGCTCTTCTCTCCAGTATTGTTAGTATCAAAGCTGTTCTTCTCTCCAGTATTGTTGGTATCAAAGCTGCTCTTCTCTCCAGTATTGTTAGTATCAAAGCTGTTCTTCTCTCCAGTATTGTTAGTATCAAAGCTGTTCTTGTCTCCAGTATTGTTAGTATCAAAGCTGCTCTTCTCTCCAGTATTGTTGGTATCAAAGCTGTTCTTCTCTCCAGTGTTGTTAGTATCAAAGCTGTTCTTCTCTCCAGTATTGTTAGTATCAAAGCTGTTCTTCTCTCCAGTATTGTTGGTATCAAAGCTGCTCTTCTCTCCAGTATTGTTAGTATCAAAGCTGTTCTTCTCTCCAGTATTGTTAGTATCAAAGCTGTTCTTGTCTCCAGTATTGTTAGTATCAAAGCTGCTCTTCTCTCCAGTATTGTTAGTATCAAAGCTGCTCTTCTCTCCAGTATTGTTGGTATCAAAGCTGCTCTTCTCTCCAGTATTGTTGGTATCAAAGCTGCTCTTCTCTCCAGTATTGTTGGTATCAAAGCTGCTCTTCTCTCCAGTATTGTTAGTATCAAAGCTGCTCTTCTCTCCAGTATTGTTAGTATCAAAGCTACTCCTCCCTCCAGTATTGTTAGTATCAAAGCTACTCCTCTCACCAGCATGTCTGTCTGTGATCAGTACTGTTACTAACCCACTTTCTGGGCCTGGCATTGTTACAGTCTATTACTGAGAGATCAAACAAACGAAGGCAAGCCCATTTTTATGTTTTCCAGTAAAAAGTGGAACGTTGAACAAAAAAATATATTTCTCCTCCCAATGTTTGTTCTCCTCAGAATTGAACTGGAATAATGGGAAATTACTTTCTGCTTGTGTCTGTTTTCTTCTGTTTCACTCCTGGCCTTTGTGACACTCCAGTGTCGAGGAGCAACTGGGACTTTGGTCTTCTATGTTGACGATTGATTATTTATCGGCTGTGGGAGACTGTCTCGACAAGTGAGCATTGTTGGAATGGCTTCATATTCACATTCAGAACGCTTTTTATTTACACTTTTGTTTTAAATGTATTTTATATGCAATACACATATGAATGGAGGATCACAGTACAAATATTATCCTTGACAATACTAACAAAACTAATTAAAATTTGGTACTAACAAACAAGCAAACAATCTAGCTATGTACATACTGTCAGGAGTCATAATTATTTGAGAACACAAAATGAATCGTACAGGCAGGAAGTTAGAGTTCACAATACAATGTTTGGACGGTATGTGTAACGCTCGTCGTCATCCTCCTCGCCTGAGGAAGATGAGTTAGAAGGATCGGAGGACCAAAACACAGCGAGGTATCTATCCATATTTATTAGAATACTTTTCTAGACGAACAAAACAATAAACAAAACGAAACCAACGACGCTACAGTCCTGAACAAGTGAACAATGAAAAAACAATGAACGCAACGAACAGGAACAATCACCCACAAACAAACAGTGAGAACAGCATACCTTAATATGGTTCCCAATCAGAGACAACGTAAAACACCTGCCTCTGATTGAGAACCATATCAGGCTAGTTAGACAACCCTAAACCAAACATAGAAACACATAACATAGAATGCCCACCCAGCTCACGTCCTGACCAACTAAACAATACTGACCAAAGGAAATAAGGTCAGGAACGTGACAGTATGGGAAATTTCACGCTAACAGAATTACACTGACTTTTTCCCTTTAAAATGGATGCCAAACAAAAACCATTGATTTCAAAGTTGAACAAACCCTACAACTCTATGGACAAGGGCTACTTTTAACAATTTACACAGAACATTTTACAAATACACATTTACTGGGAGAACTGTGCAGACGAAGAGTTTGGTAACATCTCTCTTAGTTTTTTAATGTGTCCACATTTTCTAAAAACTCTCTTCTTAAATATCTGCTCCAAAATTAAGATTCAACAATGTCGGCAGAAAGAACGGAGTGTCAGCTATTGACCTTGAAATGTTTTATTTTGACAGGAAGTGAAGTGATTGCGGTAATGGAGTTTCATCACGGGTCCCTGATCTGTACTACACAGAACTGTATTATTATGGATAGGACTGTCATTCTGTTCACGGTGATGTATCCTGCACAGGTAGACTCGGGTCTAAATATGCAACATATTATTCTGCACACTGGCTATTATTTTAAGGAGATCTGCTCCCAAACAAGGACACATTTGGTTGGTCAGTAAAGTAGAGTTCAGTACAGTACAGTTCAGTACAGTACAGTTCAGTACAGTAGAGTTTAGTACAGTAGAGTAGAGTACAGTAGAGTAGAGTACAGTAGAGTACAGTTTAGTACAGTAGAGTAGAGTTCAGTAGAGTAGAGTAGAGTTCAGTACAGTAGAGTAGAGTTTAGTTCAGTAGAGTAGAGTAGAGTTCAGTAGAGTAGAGTTTAGTTCAGTAGAGTAGAGTTTAGTTCAGTAGAGTAGAGTTCAGTTCAGTTCATTAGAGTAGAGTTCAGTAGAGTTCAGTTCAGTAGAGTTCATAACAGTAGAGTTCAGTTCATTAGAGTAGAGTTCAGTAGAGTTCAGTTCAGTTCAGTAGTGTAGAGTTCAGTACAGTAGAGTTCATTACAGTAGAGTTTAGTACAGTAGAGTAGAGTTCAGTACAGTAGAGTTCAGTACAGTACAGTAGAGTTCATTACAGTAGAGTTTAGTACAGTAGAGTAGAGTTCAGTAGAGTTCAGTTCAGTAGTGTAGAGTACAGTAGAGTAGAGTTCATTACAGTAGAGTTCAGTACAGTAGAGTAGAGTTCAGTACAGTAGAGTTCAGTACAGTACAGTAGAGTTCAGTACAGTAGAGTAGAGTTCAGTACAGTAGAGTAGAGTTCAGTACAGTAGAGTAGAGTTCAGTACAGTAGAGTAGAGTTCAGTTCAGTAGAGTTCAGTACAGTACAGTTCAGTAGAGTAGAGTTCAGTACAGTAGAGTAGAGTTCAGTACAGTACAGTTCAGTACAGTAGAGTAGAGTTCAGTACAGTAGAGTTCAGTACAGTAGAGTTCAGTACAGTACAGTACAGTAGAGTAGAGTTTAGTAGAGTAGAGTTCAGTTCAGTAGAGTTCAATAGAGTACAGTAGAGTTCAGTACAGTAGAGTAGAGTTCAGTACAGTAGAGTTCAGTACAGTAGAGTTCAGTACAGTAGAGTTCAGTACAGTAGAGTTCAGTACAGTAGAGTTCAGTACAGTACAGTACAGTACAGTAGAGTAGAGTTTAGTAGAGTAGAGTTCAGTACAGTAGAGTTCAGTACAGTAGAGTTCAGTACAGTAGAGTTCAGTACAGTAGAGTTCAGTACAGTAGAGTAGAGTTCAGTACAGTAGAGTTTAGTTCAGTAGAGTAGAGTTTAGTTCAGTAGAGTAGAGTTTAGTTCAGTACAGTAGAGTTCAGTACAGTAGAGTTCAGTACAGTAGAGTTCAGTACAGTAGAGTTCAGTACAGTAGAGTTCAGTTCAGCAGAGTAGAGTTTAGTTCAGTAGAGTAGAGTTTAGTTCAGTAGAGTAGAGTTCAGTTCAGTTCAGTACAGTAGAGTTCAGTACAGTACAGTAGAGTAGAGTAGAGTATGGTAGAGTACAGTAGAGTGCAGTACAGTACAGTAGAGTAGAGTAGAGTATGGTAGAGTACAGTAGAGTAGAGTAGAGTATGGTAGAGTACAGTAGAGTGCAGTACAGTACAGTAGAGTAGAGTACGGTAGAGTACAGTACAGTAGAGTTCAGTACATTATAGTTCACTACAGTATAGTTCACTCAACTCTAGTGTGTTCTACTGTGTACTGATCTCGATTCTACCGTGCTTTTCTTTACTAGGTTGTCCAAACTTGTGAACCCAATTGTGGTTTGTGACTACTACGATTTTCCATTGTAGCCAATACAACTGCAGATATTCCGTTATCAATTATCGGAAATCCCATTATCGATTTGGTAATAATAATTAAATAAACCATATTGATATATCAGTAAAAACGCTATAACGAATAGTTACGTCTACATTTACTTGTTACTTCTGTGAACTTTCGTTATTATCTCTGTTCATGAAGGAGAGACATTTAAAATCTCATAAAGATATATGGGGTTTTGTTAATGTCATTTCAAGGCACAAGACAATGTTTCTTAAATGTACAGAAGGCAGAATAAATGATCCAAAACTAAATGTAAGTGTTGATATTAGTTGTCAGGGTTCTTGACTTGAACATTATTGTGTTTTAATGTTTTTCTAAAACCTTTTAAGACCTTTTTCTGGAAGATGTTTTTCCAAGAACCCCGTTTCTGTTTGACCAGAAATCAAAGCCTTTGCTTACTCAGCATTTTCTTTCCGATGGAAAATAGATCTATGCTTTAATTTCAACAATAAATATGGACTCTTAGCTTCCGTTTGACACACAATTTGAGATGCTCCTATAAAACTTCCCATGTTGGTGCTCATGGATCCTTTAACATGGAAATGATCTGATTCTTAGAACAGAACATGTCCTCCCACCTCTCCCTTACCAAGTAGCTCCATTGTTTAGGGTCAAGAGTTGTTCATATCTGTTAGAGTTTTGCACAGTACATCACCATGCTTCAACAGGCTCTGTTTATCACGGCCACTGATCGCTCTATACCGTACGAACAATATCTTGAACATATCATCACCGTGTTTGAAGGGAGAGGATTGTAGAGATAAAACAAGTGCTAAGGATAACCTTTTATCGCTGCTGTTAAACCGGCATAAATTATTATTTTCTGATTCAGTTGAAGCACAGATGTAGAGTCTTCATTCAACAAAAATGAAGGTGAATCGTTGTTCACTTCCTTGTTGAAATATACTGGTTTGAGGTGGTCACTCTGACAGAGCTCCAGAGTTCCTCTGTGGAGATGGGAGAACCTTCCAGAAGGACAACCATCTCTGCAGCACTCCACCAATCAGGCCTTTATGGTATGAGTGGCCAGAAGGAAGCCACTCCTCAGTAAAAGACACATGACAGCTTGCTTGGAGTTTGCCAAAAGGCACCTAAATGATTCTCAGACCATGAGAAACAAGATTCTCTGATCTGATGAAACCAAGAGTGAACTCTTTGGCCTGAATGCCAAGTGTCACGTCTGGAAGAAACCTGGCACCATCCCTACGGTGAAGCATGGGGATGGCAGCATCATACTGTGGGAATGTTTTTCAGAGGAAGGGACTTGGATACTAGTCAGGGAAAGATGATATTTATGTAAATGTGATATTTCTGTTGTTTTATTTTGTTTAAATTTGCAAAAATTATAAAAAAACATTTGCTTTTTCATTATGGGATATTGTTTGTAGATTGATGAGCGAATTAAAAAAACATATTTTAGAATAAGGCTGTAATGTATCAAAAGGTGGAAAAAGTCAAGGGGTCTGAATACTTTCCAAATGCATTGTATGGATACATAAAAGGCTTACAACAGTTTAAGGTTGTGCCATATGGGAGAAGAGTCACAGAACTTCTTGGTGTGGCCTATTATCATGACACAAGACGAGACCCAGATGCAGACACAGGAGGCAGGAGGTTGGAGTCTAAGATGTTTAACAATCCAAAATCAAGTAGGCAAGAGAATGGTCGTGGACAGGCAACAGGTCAAAACCAGGAGTCCAGGAGGTACAGAGTGGCAGACAGGCTCGAGGTCAAGGCAGGCAGAATGGTCAGGCAGGCGGGTACAGAGTGGCAGACAGGCTCGAGGTCAAGGCAGGCAGAATGGTCAGGCAGGCGGGTCGAGTCCAGAAACAGGAAAGGGTAAAAAACCAGGAGGACTAGAAAAAGGAGAATAGAAAAGGCAGGCGAACGTGAAAAACCACTGGTTGACTTGGCACATAAAAGGCAAACTGGCACAAAGAGACAGGAAACACAGGATACACTGGAGAAAACAAGCGACACCTGAAGGGGGTGGAGACAATAACAAGGACAGGTGAAACAGATCAGGGTGTAACACATATCCCAGCTAGCACATAACGTTATGAGAACCATGTGTTTTCTTAGAGCTTGTTGGTAAAAGTGTGCTTGTCCAATTGTTATTTTGCATACAACCTTCCCACAACGTTCTGTGAGTGGTGCAGTTGATTGGCTTTGTAACATTCACAGAACATTTTATGAACATGACAAAAAAAACGTTATTTCCTGTAATTTCATTATTTAAAAAACAGAACGATTCCTTAAAGTTCAAACATGGCTACATTTATTTACAGTGTTTGTAATGTTCTATGAACCTTCTCCAACTGGTTTGACATTGGGAATGTTCTTAAATAGTTCAGAGAACATTAAGAAGCTACGTTCTGTGGTGGGAATTTCAGTGCCTCAGCATAACGTTTTCTCCAGGGTTCCTGATGGTTCTATTTAAAGTCATGTTCTCAGAACATTAAACTTTCCTTAAAAAAACACAAGAAACCATTTGTAATGGTCAAAGAACGTTCTAAGAATGTTATTTAACAACATATACATTCCGTTCTCAACGTCAACACAACGTTCTCTGTCATCTAGTGTGTTCATTATTTGTATTTATTTTATTTCACCTTTATTTAACCAGGTAGGCTAGTTGAGAACAAGTTCTCATTTGCAACTGCGACCTGGCCAAGATAAAGCAAAGCAGTGTGACACAGACAACAACACAGAGTTACACATGGAATAAACAATAAACAAGCCAATAACACAATAAGCAAGTCGATGACACAGTAGAAAGAATAAAGTCTGTATAGAGTGTGTGCAAATGGCGTGAGGAGGTAAGGCAATACATAGGCCATAGTAGCAAGTAATTACAATTGAGCAAGTTAACACTGGAGTGATATATGTGCAGATGATGATGTGCAAGTAGAAATACTGGTGAGCAAAAGAGCAGAAAAGTAAATAAAATAAAAACAGTATGGGGATGAGGTAGGCAGATTGGGTGGGCTATTTACAGATGGACTATATACAGCTGCAGCGATCGGTTAGCTGCTCAGGTAGTTGATGTTTAAAGTTGGTGAGGGAAATAAAAGTCTCCAACTTCAGCGATTTTTGCAATTCGTTCCAGTCACTGGCAGCAGAGAACTGGAAGGAAAGGCGGCCAAATGAGGTGTTGACTTTGGGGATGCTCAGTGAGATATACCTGCTGGAACGTGTGCTACGGGTGGGTGTTGTTATCGTGACCAGTGAACTGAGATAAGGCGGAGCTTTACCTAGCATAGACTTATAGATGACCTGGAGCCAGTGGGTCTGGCGACGAGTATGTAGCGAGGGCCAACCGACTAGAGCATACAGGTCGCAGTGGTGGGTGGTATAAGGTGATTTGATAACAAAATGCATGGCACTGTGATAGACTGCATCCAGTTTGCTGAGTAGAGTGTTGGAGGCTATTTTGTAGATGACATCGCCGAAGTCGAGGATCGGTAGGATAGTCAGTTTTACTAGGGTAAGTTTTGCGGCGTGAGTGAAGGACGCTTTGTTGCGAAATAGAAAGCCTATTCTAGATTTGATTTTGGATTGGAGATGTTTAATATGAGTCTGGAAGGAGAGTTTACAGTCTAGCCAGACACCTAGGTATTTATAGTTGTCCACATATTCTAGGTCGGAACCGTCCAGGGTGGTGATGCTAGTCGGGCGGGCGGGTGCGGGCAGCGAACGGTTGGAAAGCATGCATTTGGTTTTACTAGCGTTTAAGAGCAGTTGGAGGCCACAGAAGGAGTGTTGTATGGCATTGAAGCTCGTTTGGAGGTTAGTTAGCACAGTGTCCAAGGAAGGGACAGAAGTATACAGAAGGGTGTCTTCTCCGTAGAGGTGGATCAGGGAATCGCGTGCAGCAAGAGCAACATCATTGATATATACAGAGAAAAGAGTCGGCCCGAGAATTGAACCCTGTGGTACCCCCATAGAGACTGCTAGAGGTCCGGACAACATGCCCTCCGATTTGACACACTGAATTCTGTCTGCAAAGTAGTTGGTGAACCAGGCGAGGCTGTCATTAGAAAAACCAAGGCTGTTGAGTCTGCCAATAAGAATACAGTGATTGAGTCGAAAGCCTTGGCCAGGTCGATGAAGACGGCTGCACAGTACTGTCTTTTATCGATGGCGGTTATGATATTGTTTAGTACCTTGAGCGTGGCTGAGGTGCACCCGTGACCTACTCGGAAGCCGGATTGCACAGCGGAGAAGGTACGGTGGGATCCGAAATGAACAGTGATCTCTTTATTAACTTGGCTTTTGAAGACTTTAGTTAGGCAGGGCAGGATGGATATAGGTCTGTAACAGTTTGGGGCTAGGGTGTCACCCCCTTTGAAGAGGGGGATGACCGTGGCAGCTTTCCAATCTTTAGGGATCTCGGACGATAGGAAAGAGAGGTTGAACAGGCTGGTAATAAGGGTTGCAACAATGGTGGTGGATAGTTTTAGAAAGAGAGGGTCCAGATTGTCTAGCCCAGCTGATTTTTACGGGTCCAGGTTTTGCAGCTCTTTCAGAACATCTGCTGTCTGGATTTGGGTGAAGGAGAAGCTGGGGAGGCTTGGGTGAGTAGCTGCGGGGGAGGCGGAGCTGTTGGCCGGGGTTGGGGTAGCCAGGAGGAAAGCATGGCCAGCTGTAGAGAAATGCTTATTGAAATTTTCGATTATCATGGATTTATCAGTGGTGACCGTGTTACCTAGCCTCAGTGCAGTGGGCAGCTGGGAGGAGGTGCTCTTGTTCTCCATGGACTTTCCATGGACTTTAAAACTTTTTGGAGTTGAAAAAGCTAGCCTTTGCTTTCCTGACTGACTGCCTCTATTGGTTCCTGACTTCCCTGAACAGTTGCATATCGTGGGAACTATTCGATGCTATTGCAGTCCGCCACAGGATGTTTTTGTGCTGGTCAAGGGCAGTCAGGTCTGGAGTGAACCAAGGGCTATATCTGTTCTTAGTTCTGCATTTTTTGAACGGGGTATGCTTATCTAAGATGGTGAGGAAATTACTTTTAAAGAATGACCAGGCGTCCTCGACCGACGGTTTGAGGTTGATATCTTTCCTGGATACCTAGACCAGGTCGATTAGAAAGGCCTGCTCGCAGAAGTTTTTTTGGGAGCGTTTGACCATGATGAGGGGTGGTCGTTTGACCGCGGACCATTAGCGGATGCAGGCAATGAGGCAGTGATCGCTGAGATTCTGATTGAAAACAGCAGAGGTGTATTTGGAGGGCAAGTTGGTCAGGATAATGTCTATGAGGGTGCCCATGTTTACAGATTTAGGGTAGTACCTCGTGGGTTCCTTGGCATCTAGCTTAGATTGTAGGTCTAGGTCACCTAACAGAACGAACTCTGAAGCTAGATGGGGGGCGATCAATTCACAGATGGTGTCCAGGGCACAGCTGGGAGCGGAGGGGGGGTCGATAGCAGGCGGCAACAGTGAGAGACTTATTTCTGGAGAGGTACATTTTTTTAATTAGAAGTTCAAACTGTTTGGGCATAGACCTGGAAAGTATGACAGAATTTTGAAGGTTATCTCTGCAGTAGATTGCAACTCCTCCCCCAGTTATATCTTGACGGAAAATGTTGTAGCTGGGTATGGAAATCTCAGAATTGTTGGTGGCCTTCCTAAGTCAGGATTCAGACACGGCAAGGACATCAGGGTTGGCGGAGTGTGCTAAAGCAGTGAGTAAAACAAACTTAGGGAGGAGGCTTCTGATGTTGACATGCATGAAACCAAGGTTTTTTCTATCACAGAAGTCAACAAATGAGGGTGCCTGGGGACACGCAGGGCCTGGGTTTACCTCCACATCACCCGAGGAACAGAGGAGGAGTTGGATGAGGGTGCGGATAAAGGCTATCAAAACTGGTCGCCTAGAGCGTTGGGGATAAGGAATAAAAGGAGCAGATTTCAGGGCGTGGTAGAATAGATTCAGGGCATAACGTGCAGACAAGGGGTATGGTGGGGTGCGGGTACAGTGGAGGTAAGCCCAGGCACTGAGTGATGATAAGAGAGATTGCATCTCTGGATAAGCTGGTGGGACAAAGGAGGTATCAGAGGTATAATGAGTGGGACTAGGGGCTCCATTGTAAACTAAAACAATGATAACTAATTGAGAGAGACATACAGCGAGGCATAAAGTAATCACAGGTGTTGAGTTGGAGAGCTAGCTACGACAACAACGGGTGAGACAACAACAGCTAATCGCTAATTGGCCACACCGATCTTAATGAGTACTTGTTTCCTTTGAAATGGGTTCTGTCTGAATAGACTAAAATGAACAGCTTTGAATGAGTAAAACAACAACATAGCATGCTAACTCCATCCTGGTAGTGCAGTGGACTAATTCCATGGATAGAAACTAGAATATCATAGGTGTGAATCCCACTGACGCCGTGCCACAATAAAACTAATGATGTGTTTGCATGATTAATGCCTAAGCAAATGAATTCCAATGTGTCCTATCTGTGCTGGGAGTTCAAAACAGTTAACCCAAACTAAGCTAGCAGTGTTATTAAAAGTCTTATTGAAACATGTGCTCAGAACGTTATTTAATAACCTGTAAATAACCTAGCATTTCTGTGCTCAGAACGTTAATAAAAACCTCCCACGAAAACGTTCAGGCAACCATAGTTAAACATTCTCAGATCTTCCCTGGAACCATAGTTAAACATTCTTAGAACCTCACTGGAACCATAGTTAAACATTCTCAGAACCTCCCTGGAACAATAGTTAAACACTCTCAGAACCTCCCTGGAACCATACTTAAACATTCTCAGAACCTCCCTAGAAACATAGTTAAACATTCTCAGAACCTCCCTGGAACCATAGTTAAACATTCTCAGAACCTCCCTGGAACTTAAACATTCTCAGAACCTCCCTGCAACCTAAAAATGTACATTCCCAGAACATGCAAAATGTTCACTTCCGTTCTCAGAATGTTTAAAAAAAAAAATCCGTTTTACTGGTCAGGAAACGTATGGCTTTGTTCCCAGAACCAATGAGAAACCAAAAATGTAAGTTCCCACAACGTCCATGGAACCAAATGTTTCAGCTGGGATGTTTCTCAGCATAGTACCATACTTGTAGTGAGTTGAAAATAATTGAACAACATTTTTTTAAAGCTGCTTTTAACGTAATACCGGGAACAAAATACATCTGTATGTCTATGTTGGGCAACAAGTGATTCCTCTATGCCTCTCCATGGAGCTGCAATACAATCATCGAACCGTTACTCTCAAAGATTTGATTTGGAAAAACCAGTAATATAATTTGTAATCTGGAAGAGGCAGACCTCCTATTCCCTTTAACCACGTCAGAGTATCATATGGACTGTGTGGGTTTTTTATAATTCCAAATGAACTTTGAGGTCATTGACTTTAATTCCTCAAAGTATTGTGGTGGAGGTGGTATAGGTAAAATAGAGAAAATAACATGTGGACGACCGACAACATTCATTTTACCGAGAGCAATCCTGCCTTGTCAGGACATTTTAAGAGAGGCCCCATCTGTATATCAGAGGCGATCTCCTCTTTTAGGTTGACATAGTTCTTTCTTCAAACTAGGGAACATTTAGTGGATATGCATATTCCCAAATAAGTCAAATCTGTGTCATTCCGCCACAGCAGGCAAAGTCAGCACTTTTGCAGGGATATTTAGGGGCACCGGTATAGCTTTTTCCCAGTTTATTTTATATCCTGAGAATGAAACGTAAAGAGTAAATCATTTCAGAATCTGTGGAAGGGAATTTGTCTGAGAAATTCAGTAAAGTGTCATCGGTATAGAGTTTTATTGACGCATATCTTTTTAATATTGATGGGAGAAGCACGTGGGTCCAATCTGATGGCTTGAGGAACATTGGAAACACGTGGTCCAATCTGATGGCTTGAGGAACATTGGACACACGTGGGTCTGATGGCATGAGGAACATTGGAAACACGTGGGTCCAATCTGATGGCTTGAGGAACATTGGAAACACGGGGGTCCAATCTGATGGCTTGAGGAACATTGGAAACACGTGGGTCCAATCTGATGGCTTGAGGAACATTGGAAACACGGGGGTCCAATCTGATGGCTTGAGGAACATTGGAAACACGTGGGTCCAATCTGATGGCTTGAGGAACATTAGAAACACGTGGGTCCAATCTGATGGCTTGAGGAACATTGGAAACACGTGGGTCCAATCTGATGGCTCGAGGAACATTGGAAACACGGGGGTCCAATCTGATGGCTTGAGGAACATGGGAAACACGGGGGTCCAATCTGATGGCTTGAGGAACATTGGAAACACGGGGGTCTGATGGCATGAGGAACATTGGAAACACGTGGGTCCAATCTGATGGCTTGAGGAACATTGGAAACACGGGGGTCCAATCTGATGGCTTGTGGAACATTGGAAACACAGGGGTCCAATCTGATGGCTTGAGGAACACTGGAAACACGTGGGTCCAATCTGATGGCTCGAGGAACATTGGAAACACGGGGGTCCAATCTGATGGCTTGAGGAACATGGGAAACACGGGGGTCCAATCTGATGGCTTGAGGAACATTGGAAACACGGGGGTCTGATGGCATGAGGAACATTGGAAACACGTGGGTCCAATCTGATGGCTTGAGGAACATTGGAAACACGGGGGTCCAATCTGATGGCTTGTGGAACATTGGAAACACGGGGGTCCAATCTGATGGCTTGAGGAACACTGGAAACACGGGGGTCCAATCTGATGGCTTGAGGAACATTGGAAACACGGGGGTCCAATCTGATGGCTCGAGGAACATTGGAAACACGGGGGTCCAATCTGATGGCTCGAGGAACATTGGAAACACGTGGGTCCAATCTGATGGCCTGAGGAACATTGGAAACACGTGGGTCCAATCTGATGGCTCGAGGAACATTGGAAACACGGGGGTCCAATCTGATGGCTCGAGGAACATTGGAAACAGAAAGGCTTGGAGAAGAATGTTTCCCGTCGGCACAACTGCTTGGGTTGCAGAATACAACGTTTTTAACACATTGAGATAAATCCTTTACCAAAACCAATACCAAAGGACTCCAACACAAACCACAGACAGTTCCATTGTAGCCTATCAAAGGCTTTTTCTGCATCCAAACTAAAACGTGCATTAGACATGTTACAGTATATTATTGTAGGAGGCTAAATGACACTTTATTAACCCAGTCTGATCCTCTTCAAGAGTAAGTGGGGAATCAAGGAGTTTAGATTGCTCTCTATGGACTTTGGGTCATCTTACTACTATCAGAGTCAGCCTTTGACATATATAATTGGGAATAAAATAGCCTAAACATATCATTAACTTCTGCCACGTCATGTGATATTTTACCGGATGGTGTTTGAATTGTATTGATACAAGAAAAGGCTTCATTTTGTTTTAAGCCTTACAGCCAAAACACGGCTACTAGCTTCCTCCCCCTCAGAATAGTATGTTATTTAATCATTGTAAATGCAGCTTTAGATTGTAGTAAGGTGTTACGCTCATGTTTTAACGCTGTTAAAATCGTACCCCTTTTTTACTCTGTACATGTTTGTTTCAGCTCGTTTTCAACTCATCTGCTTTTCCGTCTCGAATTTAAAAAAAAATTCACTGCGAGTTGAATAAAGTGGTGAGACAAACAAAGCAGTTTCTTCTCGAAAAACAGTCTGTCACCCAACGTAACCGAGGGAAACGTGGCAGTATCTGTACTAAACAATATAAATTATTTAAACTATGCTGAAAGTTGTTTAAAAGTATATAAATGTATATTGTTATACAGTAAAGTTGTGTTAAAGTGCTCTCTTCTGGCACCTTTCAGTTTGGAGCTGTCAAGTAAGATAAGGACATGGTCAGAGAAGACTACGGGGAGCAGCTCAGCTGTCTGAAAACACCTGCTTCTATAGGGAGATACAAATACTATAGTCTAATCTGGGAAAACGTATTATGTCTTGAAGAAAATAAATTACAATCTTTGACAGTCAAATTCCTAAGACGACAGGCATCTAATATATTAAAGTCTGTAGCAAATGAGATGAGGGCACCAGAGAGAGGCCTGATCAGTTTGAGAGTGGTGAGATGAAACATGAGACCTATCTAACTGAAAATTACATTCCTTATTAAAATCTCCTCCCACAACAAGTTGGTATTGTGAATGATCTAAGAGCCTTTTAGAGATAGAAGGACAGACATTAGAGTCATGTATGTCTGGACAGTAGATTGAGGCAAAACACATCATAGTGTGATGTTTAACCGTAGTGACAAATACAAAACGTGATGTACCATCATTATCAGAACCATTAACCTGAATATGTTGTTTTCTACCAAATCATATGAAAGGGCCTTTTGTTTTGTTAGTGGCGGACGAGTGAGCAAGACATTTATAGTATCTGTTCTGGAATCTCAAGACATCACAATGTTTAAGATGGGTTTCCTGAACTAGGGCAATATCAATATTGTTTTTGGGTCTGATGTATTCTAAGCATTTAGCACGCTTGATAGCGGAATTGAAACCATGGACATTTTACCCACCTTACAATGAGTTCAAGGTCCATCGCAAGCTCAAATCTAAGAGCACTCTACATGTTAATTCCCATGAAGTTTACACTAACCCAGCCAGGACTTCATTACTGACAGCAAAATATTTTAGCCATCTGAAGTTTGCAGCCTGTACCAAATAATTATCCAGCCAGCTAACTTCGCCTGCCAGCTAGCTCCGAGCCAAACTGTTTTTCAGCCATACAACTAGAATGCTAACAGCCAAGTTAGCTAATCAACCTGGCTACTCACACAAAGTGTACTAAGATATGTAGCTGAATAACAAATAAATGTGGGCAACGTTAGCTACTTAGCTTAGCATTAGTTGTGTCCATCTTACTAGCTATGGGGTATCCAAGGAAGGGGGGGGGCATCATTATCCCTATCTTCTGTTTGCAATGGGGAGAATCTGGAGGGGTTGGGGGTGATGGCTGGACTCCTGTCCTCAGCTGCAAGGCATGCGCCTGCTTCTTCCACTGTGTGGAATTCAGTGTGCCCGTTTTAAATAGTTCTTACTCCCTTGTAGCAACTGTATCCATTTTGGTAGATTCTCTTGAAGAAAATGTTTGGGTCAGAACCCTCCGCCGTTTGTTTCTGGCCCACCAGGCACATATTCAGCCTCCTTTCTCGGTTTTTGAGCAACGTAATTTTCACCCACGGTTGATTCACTGTTGTCTCGCCAGCTAGCTATGTTATCTGTAGCAGCCCTGGTGCTAACCTGCAACTCGTTACAACACCGCGCCAGAGGCTTGAATGTTTCAGATCCACTGGCAATGTCATTTGAGAGCTTGAAGATAGATTCGCTGGAAATTCCACCATATCCTTCCGGGTTTCCCCTGGAAGCAGTTCCTTCCAGGGATTCTTTAACTGCTTGTTTGACCGTTGCCTGCATCGAAGTCTGTTGTTTTATTCATGGACTTCAATATGGCGGAGTTGGATGTATCCTCACTAGTCTTAGTTGGATCTGTGTCTCTCTTTGTTTGAGATGCTTTTAGGCTTCCCTGTGCCTTAGTTGTGTGTCCTGGGTCACGTAGATCCATGTTGTTGAGCATTTTAAAGGTTCAGAGGGAAATTGTAAGGAATTGAATACAGATTTTTGTTCTTTGGAGACGGTACTCAGAACTACATGTGCATCTCTGCTGAGAGGCCGCCGGAACTCCCTAGTTCTTTCTCTTCACAACATTACCACAGTATCTTTGTGTGCTTTTACCCGGTGAAACTTTGGTAAAACGCCCCATAGGTGGGGGCAAAATGGCAGATTTAACCTCACCCTCTAGCTAGCTGACTCAGATGGCAGATTCACCTCACCCTCTAGCTAGCTGACTCAGATGGCAGATTCACCTCACCCTCTAGCTAGCTGACTCAGATGGCAGATTCACCTCACCCTCTAGCTAGCTGACTCAGATGGCAGATTCACCTCACCCTCTAGCTAGCTGACTCAGATGGCAGATTCACCTCACCCTCTAGCTAGCTGACTCAGAAGGCAGATTCACCCCACCCTCTAGCTAGCTGACTGAGATGGCAGATTCACCTCACCCTCTAGCTAGCTGACTCAGATGGCAGATTCACCCCACCCTCTAGCTGGCTGACTCAGATGGCAGATTGAACCCCACCCTCTAGCTGGCTGACTCAGATGGCAGATTGAACCCCACCCTCTAGCTAGCTGACTCAGATGGCAGATTCACCTCACCCTCTAGATGGCTGACTCAGTTTTATTTCTCCCTCTGTATTGGTTTTCATTTTACGAAGCTAGAATAGAAAAGGTCTTGCTTGCCACAGTCAAATGTTTCAGCTAGAGCTATGGTTTGATATATATGACCATTAGAGATAAAGACTACTACATATGTTGCCGTTCACTATGCTCATGGACCTGATGTTATCATGCTTTTCAGGGGTAAAGATGAACATGGTCCCATTAGTTGACGTACAGTATATGGTTAAATGTCAACGTTGTTACACACGTCGGGTGAGGTCAAGCCCTGAATAGTATTGAATCAAGTCTAATTGAAACCTATATCACATCAGACAAGACCACGTAGTAATTCTGATTCCCTAGAAAGGTTTAGTTATAACGCAGTCTACAAATGATGTAATTATTCACAGCCTAGACTCCCCTGTCGGTAGATATACAAGTTAATATTAAAGATTAATCAGTGTGTGTGTGCGCGTGCGCGTGCGTGTGTGTGTGTGCTTTTTCAGATCCTGAACATCATAGCTAATCAGCTTCACAAACATGATACTTGGTGCTTTTCATCACACCATATGCAGCTAGTGGATTATTCATCTTTCCTCAATAATTGATCTTCCTAAAAGATAGAAAAATGCTTGTCAGGCTTAGGGGCCATATAATGGATGCTGATTCATTTGCAGGGAGATAGGATTGAATCCATCGGGAGTCTAAGTTAACATGGCAGCTTGTGAGACTGTTGTTATGCCAACTCATATTGTTTTACAGAATAATCAACCAGTGACTAATATACGGTACAGAGCCTTCAGGAAGTATTCACACGTCTCCACTTTTTTCCACATTTCGTTGTGTTACAAAGTGGGATTAAAAGGGATTTGTCATTTTTGTCAACGATCTACAGAAAATACTAACATTTGTAAAAAAATAAAATAATAATAATAATAATAAAACACGAATATATCTTGATTAGATAAGTATGCAACACTCTGAGTATTGATACACCATCCAAAGTGTAACTAATAACTGCACCATGCTCAAAGGGATATTCAATGTTTTTTTTTACCCATCTACCAATAGGTGCCCTTCTTTGCAAGGCCTTGGAAACCCTCCCTGGTCTTTGTGGTTGAATCTGTGTTTGAAACTCACTGCTCGACTGAGGGACCTTACAGGTAATAGTAGGTGTGGAATACAGAGCTGAGGTAGTCATTCAAAAATCAACTTTTAAACATTATTATGCACACAGAATTAGTAAATTATACTTATTATGTGACTTGTTAACCAAATATTTATTCCTGACCTTATTCAGGCTTGTCATAACAAAGGGGTTGAATACTTATTGACTCAAGACATTTCAGCTTTTCATTTGTTATTCATTTGTAAAAACAAATTTAGAAATATAATTCCACTTTGACATTATGCTGTATTGTGTGTAGGCCAGTGGCCAAAAAAATCTAGATTTAATACATGTTAAAATCAGGCTGTAACACAACAAAATGTGGAAAAAGTCCAGGTGTGTGAATCCTTTCTGAAGGCCATCATCCTACCCATCATTAGCGTTCACATTTTCAGTTGAGAGCCTCGCCAGGTTTAACAACATTACCTGGACTGTCGGTAGCTAAGCCATCCCTGGAGCTGTCATTACAACTGAGATCTAAGCTTGATTCAGGATTTTTCACATTTCCATTTTCTCAGAGTTGATTCCGTGGATTCCGTTGTTGAATGTAAACAGTATAGCACTGGGTCTCGGCACTTCATTTGATATATTGATCAGCTCATCTGGGTACGGTTCATTGGATCACTCCTCAACGGACACCCCGTGTGCGTTCCCTATACTGTGCACTAGTTTTGACCAGAGCCTTATTCCCTATACTGTGCACTAGTATTAAGCAGAGCCCTATTCTCTATACTGTGCACTAGTATTAAGCAGAGCCCTATTCCCTATACTGTGCACTAGTATTAAGCAGAGCCCTTTGGGCACTATAAAGGACATAGTGTACCATTTGGGAAGCAGCCTGCTCTCTGTGATCTGTTAAAGGAACTCTGTGAAGCTCCAGTAATTCAGCAGTGTCACCCAGCTCTCCTCCCACTATAAATCACATTACTACGGCCTAACGCCAGGAGACACACACCATTGATTAGTAGCCACTGAATCCCCCCCGTTCAGAGAACCTTTTAACATGGGATGATACTATATCTATTGGAGCTCAGACACCATTGGACTGCAGAAGGACACTGCAACCACGCCACTGCTTTTACTTGTAAATGCTGGGTAATTTATTGGCTCCCATTGAGGTAACACCACGGCTCATCACCGTTGAAGAGTTTCTCTATTTCATGCTCACTCGGTCTTCATTAGGTCCTGGTACGTAGCGGCGTCCTATTGGAAACGACAGGTTGGATAGGCATCAGCTTTAGCTTCACTGTTACACTATTCACCACTCACCGTTCATCACCCGCCATTAACACAACAACACTATTCTATTAGCGGCAGCTTTGTTAAAGGGGATGTGTCAAAAGGAGTCATTCCTTAAAGGGTATGTGAAGATAGTGGAGTCTGACTGGACACCTAATCCTTGGGTTTTGAATGAATTTGTTTTAGGAGAACGAGAACAGAAAGGGTTTTTAAATGGGGATCCGTCACACACCCGTCTCTGACAGATATCTGAGAATTCCAATGGAATACACAGACAAAAGACAAATAGACTGAACCTGATTCAGCAGCGGTGTAGGGTCTGGGTGGGTGAGTCATTGGTACCTTAATGGCACCCTATTTCATATTTAGTGCACTACTTCTCACAAGGGCTTAGTCAAACGTACTATATATTTAATAGGGTGCCATTTTGGACGCAGTATTCTTTTGACGTGGCGTCAAGGCTGAATTTTCCTGAGGCGGATTGGAACCTCCATTTGTATCCTCTAGCAGCCCTCCATTCAACCCCCTCCATTCAACCCCCTCCATTCAACCCCCTCCATTCAACATTAATCACTATTTGTCTACTGTTAGCCGCAGAAAACGGATAACCTTGGCATGTAATGACGTCATCCATCGTAAGAATTGCTACAGTCAAGTGGGAAAAGAATAACAGCCAGAAAGCACTACAGTAGCATTCAGCTGTAAACCTTAAACAAAGAACATGCTAATATACACTCAGGTGGTCGTGCTACAGTAGCATTCAGCTGTAAACCTTTAAACAAAGAACATGCTAGACATGTGGTCGTGCTACAGTACGGTAATGACAGTTTTGTATGTTGTGCAGTCATCTCGGTAAGATAGCTTGCTAGTTGGGTCTCTGTGAGATAGTTAGCTGGGTCGGTGTTAGATATTGTACAGTAGCTAGCTGGTCCTTGGTAAGATAGTTAGCTGGGTCTATGTTAGATATTGTACAGTAGCTAGCTGGTCCTTGGTAAGATAGTTAGCTGGGTCTATGTTAGATATTGTACAGTAGCTAGCTGGTCCTTGGGGCAGCAGGTAGCCTAGTGGTTTGGCCAGGTAGCCTAGTGGTTAGGCCAGGTAGCCTAGTGGTTAGGACAGGTAGCCTAGTGGTTAGAGCAATGGGCCAGTAACCGAAAGGTTGCTAGATCAAATCGACACGCTGACAAGGAAAATATCTGTCGTTCTGCCCATGAACAAGGCAGTTAATCCACTGTTACCCGGTAGGCCGTCATTGTAAATAAGAATTTGTTCTTAACTGACTTGCCTAGTTAAATAAAGATTACATTTAAAATGTAAAGATAGTTAACAGGGCCTGAGTTAGAGAACTAGATTCCAATGTTAGCTAGCTAGCTAGCTGGGCCTGTGTTATAGGGTATGTTAATGAGTGTTCTATAAGGGTCTGTGTTAGCCAGCTAGCTGGGCCTGTGTTATAGGGTACGTTAATGAGTGTTCTATAAGGGTCTGTGTTAGCTAGCTAGCTGGGCCTGTGTTATGTGGTATGTTAATGAGTGTTCTATAAGGGTCTGTGTTAGCTAGCAAGCTGGGCCTGTGTTATGTGGTATGTTAATGAGTGTTCTATAAGGATCTGTGTTAGCTAGCTAGCTGGGCCTGTGTTATGTGGTATGTTAATGGATGTTCTATAAGGATATGTGTTAGCTAGCTAGCTGGGCCTGTGTTATAGAGTATGTTAATGAGTGTTGGATAGGATGTGGAGATTCCTGGCTCCTCATTGACATTCAGATGGAGACGGCAGAATGAATCAGCATACTTTGAATATTCTGACAGCATATAGTTCTCGGGCAGAGCAGTTTTATGCGCTGTATTTACATGACATCACATCATAGCTCTTCACCTGTCAGGAAACAATAGCAACCCACAAGCTGCCAAATAAAATAACATAAAAACCTGAACGGGAATAAAAACAATGTATGTCAGTTGGTTGGTTGTACCACTCTTCATCTCTTCCAGGTGTTAGCTAGTTAGCTGGGCCTGTGGTATGTCAGTTGGTTGGTTGTACCACTCTTCATCTCTTCCAGGTGTTAGCTAGCTAGCTGGGCCTGTGTTATGTCAGTTGGTTGGTTGTACCACTCTTCATCTCTTCCAGGTGTCAGCTAGCTAGCTGGGCCTGTGTTATGTCAGTTGGTTGGTTGTAGCACTCTTCATCTCTTCCAGGTGTTAGCTAGTTAGCTGGGCCTGTGGTATGTCAGTTGGTTGGTTGTACCACTCTTCATCTCTTCCAGGTGTTAGCTAGCTAGCTGGGCCTGTGTTATGTCAGTTGGTTGGTTGTAGCACTCTTCATCTCTTCCAGGTGTTAGCTAGTTAGCTGGGCCTGTGGTATGTCAGTTGGTTGGTTGTAGCACTCTTCATCTCTTCCAGGTGTTAGCTAGTTAGCTGGGCCTGTGGTATGTCAGTTGGTTGGTTGTACCACTCTTCATCTCTTCCAAGTGTTAGCTAGCTAGCTGGGCCTGTGGTATGTCAGTTGGTTGGTTGTAGCACTCTTCATCTCTTCCAGGTGTTAGCTAGTTAGCTGGGCCTGTGGTATGTCAGTTGGTTGGTTGTACCACTCTTCATCTCTTCCAGGTGTTAGCTAGCTAGCTGGGCCTGTGTTATGTGGTATGTTAATGGATGTTCTATAATGGTCTGTGTTAGCTAGCTGGGTCTGTTAGTGAGCTAGCTGGGTCACTGTTAGAAGCTATTCAGTAGTTAGCTGGGTCTCTGTTAGAGCCGGGTTAGTATGTTAGCTGGGTCTCTGTTAGTGCCGGGTTAGTGTGTTAGCTGGGTCTCTCTTAGAGCCGGGTTAGTGTGTTAGCTGGGTCTCTGTTAGAGCCGGGATAGTGTGTTAGCTGGGTCTCTGTTACAGCCGGGTTAGTGTGTTAGCTGGGTCTCTGTTAGAGCCGGGTTAGTGTGTTAGCTGGGTCTCTGTTAGAGCCGGGTTAGTGTGTTAGCTGGTCTCTGTTACAGCCGGGTTAGTGTGTTAGCTGGGTCTCTGTTAGAGCCGGGTTAGTGTGTTAGCTGGGTCTCTGTTAGAGCCGGGTTAGTGTGTTAGCTGGGTCTCTCTTAGAGCCGGGTTAGTGTGTTAGCTGGGTCTCTCTTAGAGCCGGGTTAGTGTGTTAGCTGGGTCTCTGTTAGAGCCGGGTTAGTGTGTTAGCTGGGTCTCCGTTAGAGCCGGGTTAGTGTGCTAGCTGGGTCTCTGTTAGAGTAGGGTTAGTGTGTTAGCTGGGTCTCTGTTAGAGCCGGGTTAGTGTGTTAGCTGGGTCTCTGTTAGAGCCGGGTTAGTGTGTTAACTGGGTCTCCGTTAGAGCCGGGTTAGTGTGTTAGCTGGGTCTCTGTTAGAGCCGGGTTAGTGTGTTAGCTGGGTCTCTGTTAGAGCCGGGTTAGTGTGCTAGCTGGGTCTCTGTTAGAGCCGGGTTAGTGTGTTAGCTGGGTCTCTGTTAGAGCCGGGTTAGTGTGTTAGCTGGGTCTCTGTTAGAGCCGGGTTAGTGTGCTGGCTGGGTCTCTGTTAGAGCCGGGTTAGTGTGCTGGCTGGATAGAAAGGTCTGTGTGATTCCTCCAGGGGTCTGGAAGATGTCCTCTAATGAGTCTTGTTATTCCATGTTCCTGTGTTCCTGTATGGGCCGGTAATGAGAGGTCCTCTGCCTCCCGGCACACCACACACACACACACGCGCGCACACACACACGCGCGCACACGCACGCACACACACATACACACACGCACGCACGCACGCACGCACGCACACCACCACCACCACCACCACCACCACCACCACCACCACCACCACCACCACCACCACCACCACCACCACCTTACATGTACTGTAGAGGTCCATTAGTTTGCCACTTTAAAGGATAAACTCTGTTTCTGCTTGGCTGGCTGCCATGCTTATAATAAATGCATGGAGCTCTAGAAAATTAGCATCATGCATAGCTGTGGAAGTTTTGTTGGTGTAGGGGTCAAAACAATACGTTGTTTACTTAACGCGTGTTGGGTGAGAAACGTGACCTTTGGCCCCCGTAGTAGCTCATCACAACACTGCTGCTTGTGCTCTTACTGCTGCTTCTTAGAGGGCTGTCTGGTTAAGATGCTGTGGAAACGAACTCTGTCTGGTTAAGATGCTGTGGAAACTAACTCTGACTGGTTAAGATGCTGTGGAAACTAAATCTGACTGGTTAAGATGCTGTGGAAACTAAGTCTGCCTGGTTAAGATGCTGTGGAAACTAACTCTGACTGGTTAAGATGCGGTGGAAACTAACTCTGACTGGTTAAGATGCTGTGGAAACTAACTCTGACTGGTTAAGATGCTGTGGAACCTAACTCTGTCTGGTTAAGATGCTGTGGAAACTAAGTCTGACTGGTTAAGATGCTGTGGAAACTAACTCTGACTGGTTAAGATGCGGTGGAAACTAACTCTGTCTGGTTAAGATGCTGTGGAAACTAAGTCTGACTGGTTAAGATGCTGTGGAAACCAACTCTGTCTGGTTAAGATGCTGTGGAAACTAACCCTGCATGGTTCAGATGCTGTGGAAACTAACTCTGACTGGTTAAGATGAGGTGGAAACAGGCCTCCCGGGTGACGCAGTGGTCTAGGGCACTGCATCGCAGTGCTAACTGCGCCACCAGAGTCTCTGGGTTCGCGCCCAGGCTCTGTCGCAGCCGGCCGCGACCGGGAGGTCCGTGGGGCGACGCACAATTGGCATAGCGTCGTCCGGGGTAGGGAGGGTTTGGCCGGTAGGGATATCCTTGTCTCATCGCGCTCCAGCGACTCCTGTGGCGGGCCGGGAGCAGTGCGCGCCAACCAAGGGGGCCAGGTACACGGTGTTTCCTCCGACACATTGGTGCGGCTGGCTTCCGGGTTGGAGGCGCGCTGTGTTAAGAAGCAGTACGGCTGGTTGGGTTGTGCTTCGGAGGACGCATGGCTTTCGACCTTCGTCTCTCCCGAGCCCGTACGGGAGTTGTAGCGATGAGACAAGGTAGTAATTACTAGCGATTGGATACCACGAAAATTGGGGAGAAAATGGGATAAAAAAAACAATAATAATAAAAAAAAAAGATGAGGTGGAAACTAAGTGTACGGCTGGTAAGATGCTGTTTAAACTAAGTGTATGGCTGGATAAGATGCTGTTTAAACTAAGTCTGTCTGGCTTAGATGCTGTTTAAACTAAGTCTGCCTGGCTAAGATGCTGTGGAAACTAAGTCTGCCTGGCTAAGATGCTGTGGAAACTAAGTATGCCTGGCTAAGATGCTGTGGAAACTAAGTCTGCCTGGCTAAGATGCTGTGGAAACTAAGTCTGCCTGGCTAAGATGCTGTGGAAACTAACTCTGTCTGGCTAAGATGCTGTTTAAACTAAGTGTACGGCTGCTTTGTGGCGGTGTTGAATTATTCAAAATGCATTCTCTGTGTTCATTTTTTCTGTTTATTCTTGTCGGTTTAAACAAACCGACGAGGTGCTTGTGTATTTGTGACAGTGCAAGGACCACTAGACTAGTTCCGAATAGACCTGGTCGGATCCAGACCCGGTCGGATCCGATAAGGCGCCAGAGGGAGAGAGGTGCTGCTCTAGTGAGCGACATGGGGAGCAGGGAGGAGGGAACATGGAGGGAGAGACGAGAGACAGCAAACAACCAACAAGCCGACTTGCACTCTAGTAGACTAATAGCTGCCATAGCTAGGTTATTTATCATCAAATATGATTCCTTAGTACTTGCCTTGACTGCATCAACCCTGGAGAACGTTAGCTGGCTAGGCTAATTGAGGCTGCATCAAACCTGGAGAATGTTAGCTAGCTCGGCTAATTGAAGCTGCATCAAACCTGGAGAATGTTAGCTAGCTAGGCTAGTTGAAGCTGCATCAAACCTGGAGAATGTTAGCTAGCTAGGCTAATTGAAGCTGCATCAAACCTGGAGAATGTTAGCTAGCTAGGCTAATTGAAGCTGAATCAAACCTGGAGAATGTTAGCTAGCTAGGCTAATTGAAGCTGCATCAAACCTGGAGAATGTTAGCTAGCTAGGCTAATTGAGGCTGCATTAAACCTGGAGAACATTCACTAGCTAGGCTAATTGAGGCTGCATGAGCTTTCTCATCCTACAGTAACAACAACTCCATTCATGAATATTAAGTAGCAGCCTGCCTGTTGGCTCTTGGTCGTTGTAGCCTATATATTAGCCTATTGCCACTTTGATGACTTCTGATTGGCCAACAACATGCCAGCAGCATACCACCCTGCATACCACTACTGGCTTGCTTCTGAAGCTAAGCAGGGTTGGTCCTGGTCAGTCCCTGGATGGGAGACCAGATGCTGCTGGAAGTGGTGTTGGAGGGCCAGTAGGAGGCACTCTTTCCTCTGGTCTAAAAAATATCCCAATGCCCCAGGGCAGTGATTGGGGACACTGCCCTGTGTAGGGTGCCGTCTTTCGGATGGGACGTTAAACGGGTGTCCTGACTCTCTGAGGTCATTAAAGATCCCATGGCACTTATCGTAAGAGTAGGGGTGTTAACCCCGGTGTCCTGGCTAAATTCCCAATCTGGCCCTCAAACCATCATGGTCACCTAATAATCCCCAGTTTACAATTGGCTCATTCACCCCCCTCCTCTCCCCTGTAACTATTCCCCAGGTCGTTGCTACAAATGAGAACGTGTTCTCAGTCAACTTACCTGGTAAAATAACGGTAAATAAATAAATAAAATAAAAACAACAACTCCATTCATGAATATTAAGTAGCAGCCTGCCTGTTGGCTCTTGGTCGTTGTAGCCTATATATTAGCCTATTGCCACTTTGATGACTTCTGATTGGCCAACAACAACTCCATTCATGAATATTAAGTAGCAGCCTGCCTGTTGGCTCTTGGTCGTTGTAGCCTATATATTAGCCTATTGCCACTTTGATGACTTCTGATTGGCCAACAACAACTCCATTCATGAATATTAAGTAGCAGCCTGCCTGTTGGCTCTTGGTCGTAGTAGCCTATCTATTAGCCTATTGCCGCTTTGATGACTTCTGATTGGCCAACAACAACTCCATTCATGACTATTAAGTAGCAGCCTGCCTGTTGGCTCTTGGTCGTAGTAGCCTATCTATTAGCCTATTGCCGCTTTGATGACTTCTGATTGGCCAACAACAACTCCGTACAGAATATTAAGTAGCAGCCTGCCTGTTGGCTCTTGGTCGTAGTAGCCTATCTATTAGCCTATTGCCGCTTTGATGACTTCTGATTGGCCAACAACAACTCCGTACAGAATATTAAGTAGCAGCCTGCCTGTTGGCTCTTGGTCGTTGTAGCCTATCTATTAGCCTATTACCACTTTGATGACTTCTGATTGGCCAACAACAACTCCGTACAGAATATTAAGTAGCAGCCTGCCTGTTGGCTCTTGGTCGTTGTAGCCTATCTATTAGCCTATTGCCACTTTGATGACTTCTGATTGGCCAACAACAACTCCATATAGAATATTAAGTAGCAGCCTGCCTGTTGGTTCTTGGTCGTTGTAGCCTATCTATTAGCCTATTACCACTTTGATGACTTCTGATTGGCCAACAACAACTCCATTCATGAATATTCAGTAGCAGCCTGCCTGTTGGCTCTTGGTCATTGTAGCATATACTTCTCCTTGAACTTTTAATTCAGTCATTTTAATTCTTTCATTGATTAGATATCTCCTAACTTTTTCCACATGGAGGCTCTATGACTGTAGTCTATTGTTGCTTTGATGACTTCTGATTGGCCAACAACAACAACAACAACACCAAGCTGCAAGAGCAGCAGCATAAATGATAACGTGTCTCTCTCTCTACGGCAACGATGGTGTTTAGATCTGTACGACAGGCGGTCACCACCTCTCTGATTCAGAGGGGTTGGGTTAAGTGCAGAAGACACATTTCAGTTGTACAACTGACTAAGTATTCCCCCTTTCCCTTTCCCTTCCGCACAAGTCAGTTAAAATTACACGATACCCGAGACCCGTGACAATCATATCAGATCCTACCTAGACCCGTGACAATATTATGAATCCTGGATCCGGAACCGCTCGGGTCCCGGATCGGGTTTCGAGTATTCGGTATCCGTGAAGACATCCTAACACACAGGTTGTTATAATCGGATACTACCTTAACAGGAAGTTTGGCCCTGTCCTAGTTGACTACAGTACCTAACTACAGTACCAGTCAAAAGATTGGACACACGTACTCATTCAAGGGTTTTTCTTTATTTTTACTATTTTCTACATTGTAGAATAATAGTGAAGACATCAAAACAAATAAACTTTTAACAAGGCACACCTGTTAATTGAAATTCATTCCAGGTGACTACCTCATGAAGCTGGTTGAGAGAATACCAAGAGTGCAAATCTGTCATCAAGGCAAACGGTGGCTACTTTGAAGAATCTAAAATATAAATCATATTTTCATTTGTTTAACACTTTTTTGGTTACTACATGATTCCATATGTGTTATTTCATAGTGTTGATGTCTTCACTATTATTCTACAATGTAGAAAATAGTAAAATAGTAAAAATAAAGAAAAACCCTTCAATGTGTCTAAACATTTGACTGGTACTGTAATTCAAAAGGTCTTGTGCACCTCTTGATGTCTTACTGCACCCGCTCTATCTACTTAATCTCAGCTAGCCTACTGTCAATTACTCCCTCACTTTTGTGAAATCTTTACATAAAGTCCTTAATTGGACACGGAGACGGCAGAATGAATCGGCACACTTTGAATATTCTGACAGCATATAGTTCTCGGCAGAGCAGTTTTATACGCTGTATTTACATGACATCACATCATAGCTCTTCAGCTGTCAGGAAATAATAGCAACCCACAAGCTGCCAAATAAAATAACATAAAAACCTGAACGGGAATAAAAACTATTTACGTCAGTTGATTGGTTGTACCACTCTTCATCTCTTCCATTTGGTGCTAAATTTGTCACAAAAGCACAATAAAAGTGCTTTGTGTTTTCCTGGTCTTTGAAGTCCCTCTACATCTCACTCAATTGAGTCTAATTACCATTGTTACGTTAGTTTAAGTGCAGGCATCAAGACACAGCTCCAATTGATCAAGAAGAGGACACTTCAGTAGAGATAACAGGCCTCCACGTTTGCTTATTTTACTCTATAAATATTTAACAGCTGGCTGGCAGATCTGTGGCACGGTATACTGCAGGAAATGGTAATGGAGGCTTGATCAAACGGGATGATCTTCTCTTTGTACCTTTGTGGAGGGTGACGAGGGGAGGGGGTCGACAATGTGGAGGGGGTCGACAATGTGGAGGGGGTCTGGAACGTCCAACCAACCACCTACCTTCCCACCCAACCAACCAACCAACCAACCAACCAACCAACCAACCAACCAGCCACCCACCCACCCACCCACCCAACCAACCACCCAACCACCAACAAACCAACCAACCAACCAACCAACCAACCAACCAACCAACCAACCAACCAACAGCCAGTTCAGGCATCACAGATGTTACACTGTACTTGAACCCTGCTATAAGGCCTACATAGAGCCTTCATAAGCCCTACATAGAGCCTTCATAAGCCCTACATAAGGCTGTCATTCCTTCCCCAAAAGAAACGAGAGAGAGAGAGAGAGAGAGAGAGAGAGAGAGAGAGAGAGAGAGAGAGAGAGAGAGAGAGAGAGAGAGAGAGAGAGAGAGAGAGAGAGAGAGAGAGAGAGAGAGAGAGAGAGAGAGAGAGAGAGAGAGAGAGAGAGAGAGAGAGAGAGAGAGAGAGAGAGAGAGAGAGAGAGAGAGAGAGAGAGAGCTGTCAGCTTCAGACGGGCCTTGTTTTAAATCCAGCCCAGAGAAGCAGAGTGCAGCATTTTGTGTTTGCCTGCCCTGCCCTGCTCTGTGATGTAGTTTGATCTGGCTTTAGCTGCCAAGGCTAAATATTACATGAGTCCCTTTAGTTCTCTGATTCTCTGGGTGACTGGGTCGTGACAGGGTGGATAAGACAGTCCACTGGGTGACTGGGTCGTGACAGGGTGGATAAGACAGTCCACCTCTTTAATTCTCTGTTACTCTGGGTGACTGGGTCGTGACAGGGTGGATAAGACAGTCCACTGGGTGACTGGGTCGTGACAGGGTGGATAAGACAGTCCACCTCTTTAATTCTCTGGTACTCTGGGTGACTGGGTCGTGTAGAGTGGTGACGGTGGTTACATGGTGGTGATTGGGTGCTGACAGAGTGGTATGTGAGTGGTGAATGGGTGCTGATAGGGTGGTGGCTGGGTGGTACGGGGTGGTGAAGGGGGGTGACAGTGACAGGGTGGTGACAGTGACACGGTGGTGACAGTGACAGGGTGGTGACATGGTGGTGACACGGTGGTGACAGTGACAGGGTGGTGACAGTGACAGGGTGGTGACAGGGTGGTGACAGTGACAGGGTGGTGACACGGTGGTGACAGTGACAGGGTGGTGGCAGGGTGGTGACAGTGACAGGGTGGTGACACGGTGGTGACAGTGACAGGGTGGTGACAGTGACAGCGTGGTGACGGGTGGTGACAGTGACAGGGTGGTGACAGTGACAGGGTGGTGACAGTGACAGGGTGGTGACAGGTTGGTGAAATGGTGGTACCTGGTTGATGACAGTGACATGGTGGTAACAGGGGGGTGACAGTGACAGCGTGGTGACAGTGACATGGTGGTGACAGTGACAGGATGGTGACAGTGACAGGGTGATGACAGGTTGGTGACAGTGACAGGGTGGTGACTAGGTGGTGACAGTGACAGGGTGGTGGCTAGGTGTTGACAGGGTGGTGACAGGGTGTTGACAGGGTGGTGACAGGGTGATGACAGTGACAGGTAGGTGACTAGGTGTTGACAGGGTGATGACCGTGACAGGTAGGTGACTAGGTGTTGACAGGGTGATGACAGTGACAGGTAGGTGACTAGGTGTTGACACGGTGGTGACAGTGACAGGGTGGTGACAGTGACAGAGTGGTGACTAGGTCTTGACATGGTGATGACAGGGTGGTGACTAGGTCTTGACATGGTGATGACAGGGTGGTGACTAGGTGTTGACATGGTGATGACAGGGTGGTGACTAGGTCTTGACATGGTGATGACAGGGTGGTGACTAGGTGTTGACATGGTGATGACAGGGTGGTGACTAGGTCTTGACATGGTGATGACAGGGTGGTGACTAGGTGTTGACATGGTGATGACAGGATGGTGACAGTGACACGGTGGTGACAGGGTGATGACAGGTTGGTGACAGTGACAGGGTGGTGACTAGGTGGTGACAGTGACAGGGTGGTGACAGTGACAGGGTGGTGATTAGGTCTTGACATGGTGATGACAGTGTGGTGACTAGGTCTTGATATGGTGAAGACAGGGTGGTGACTAGGTCTTGACATGGTGATGACAGGGTGGTGACTAGGTGTTGACATGGTGATGACAGGGTGGTGACTAGGTGTTGACATGGTGATGACAGCGTGGTGACAGTGACACGGTGGTGCCCATATAGGGTTCCATTTGGGAGGCAGACGGTTCTGAGAGGCTGTTATGAACATCATCTGGATGACTGCTAGTGTTGTAGTCGTACTGTCTGTCCCACAATACCCTGCTTCTAGTTTCCTACATACTAGTGTTGTAGTCGTACTGTCTGTCCCACAATACCCTGCTTCTAGTTTCCTACATACTAGTGTTGTAGTGGTACTGTCTGTCCCACAATACCCTGCTTCTAGTTTCCTACATACTAGTGTTGTAGTCGTACTGTCTGTCCCACAATACCCTGCTTCTAGTTTCCTACATACTAGTGTTGTAGTCGTACTGTCTGTCCCACAATACCCTGCTTCTAGTTTCCTACATACTAGTGTTATAGTCGTTCTGTCTGTCCCACAATACCCTGCTTCTAGTTTCCTACATACTAGTGTTGTAGTCGTACTGTCTGTCCCACAATACCCTGCTTCTAGTTTCCTACATACTAGTGTTATAGTGGTACTGTCTGTCCCACAATACCCTGCTTCTAGTTTCCTACATACTAGTGTTGTAGTGGTACTGTCTGTCCCACAATACCCTGCTTCTAGTTTCCTACATACTAGTGTTGTAGTGGTACTGTCTGTCCCACAATACCCTGCTTCTAGTTTCCTACATACTAGTGTTGTAGTCGTACTGTCTGTCCCACAATACCCTGCTTCTAGTTTCCTACATACTAGTGTTATAGTCGTTCTGTCTGTCCCACAATACCCTGCTTCTAGTTTCCTACATACTAGTGTTGTAGTGGTACTGTCTGTCCCACAATACCCTGCTTCTAGTTTCCTACATACTAGTGTTGTAGTCGTACTGTCTGTCCCACAATACCCTGCTTCTAGTTTCCTACATACTAGTGTTGTAGTGGTACTGTCTGTCCCACAATACCCTGCTTCTAGTTTCCTACATACTAGTGTTATAGTCGTACTGTCTGTCCCACAATACCCTGCTTCTAGTTTCCTACATACTAGTGTTGTAGTGGTACTGTCTGTCCCACAATACCCTGCTTCTAGTTTCCTACATACTAGTGTTATAGTCGTACTGTCTGTCCCACAATACCCTGCTTCTAGTTTCCTACATACTAGTGTTGTAGTGGTACTGTCTGTCCCACAATACCCTGCTTCTAGTTTCCTACATACTAGTGTTGTAGTCGTACTGTCTGTCCCACAATACCCTGCTTCTAGTTTCCTACATACTAGTGTTGTAGTGGTACTGTCTGTCCCACAATACCCTGCTTCTAGTTTCCTACATACTAGTGTTATAGTCGTACTGTCTGTCCCACAATACCCTGCTTCTAGTTTCCTACATACTAGTGTTGTAGTGTTACTGTCTGTCCCACAATACCCTGCTTCTAGTTTCCTACATACTAGTGTTGTAGTGGTACTGTCTGTCCCACAATACCCTGCTTCTAGTTTCCTACATACTAGTGTTGTAGTGTTACTGTCTGTCCCACAATACCCTGCTTCTAGTTTCCTACATACTAGTGTTGAATTGGTACTGTCTGTCCCACAATACCCTGCTTCTAGTTTCCTACATACTAGTGTAGTAGTGGTACTGTCTGTCCCACAATACCCTGCTTCTAGTTTCCTACATACTAGTGTTGTAGTGGTACTGTCTGTCCCACAATACCCTGCTTCTAGTTTCCTACATACTAGTGTTGTAGTGGTACTGTCTGTCCCACAATACCCTGCTTCTAGTTTCCTACATACTAGTGTTGTAGTGGTACTGTCTGTCCCACAATACCCTACTTCTAGTTTCCTACATACTAGTGTTGTAGTCGTACTGTCTGTCCCACAATACCCTGCTTCTAGTTTCCTACATACTAGTGTTATAGTCGTACTGTCTGTCCCACAATACCCTGCTTCTAGTTTCCTACATACTAGTGTTGTAGTGGTACTGTCTGCCCCACAATACCCTGCTTCTAGTTTCCTACATACTAGTGTTGTAGTGGTACTGTCTGTCCCACAATACCCTGCTTCTAGTTTCCTACATACTAGTGTTGTAGTGGTACTGTCTGTCCCACAATACCCTGCTTCTAGTTTCCTACATACTAGTGTTGTAGTGGTACTGTCTGCCCCACAATACCCTGCTTCTAGTTTCCTACATACTAGTGTTGTAGTGGTACTGTCTGTCCCACAATACCCTGCTTCTAGTTTCCTACATACTAGTGTTGTAGTCCCTGCTTCTAGTTTCCTACATACTAGTGTTGTAGTGTTACTGTCTGTCCCACAATACCCTGCTTCTAGTTTCCTACATACTAGTGTTGTAGTGGTACTGTCTGTCCCACAATACCCTGCTTCTAGTTTCCTACATACTAGTGTTGTAGTGGTACTGTCTGTCCCACAATACCCTGCTTCTAGTTTCCTACATACTAGTGTTGTAGTCGTACTGTCTGTCCCACAATACCCTGCTTCTAGTTTCCTACATACTAGTGTTGTAGTGTTACTGTCTGTCCCACAATACCCTGCTTCTAGTTTCCTACATACTAGTGTTCTAGTGGTACTGTCTGTCCCACAATACCCTGCTTCTAGTTTCCTACATACTAGTGTTGTAGTCGTACTGTCTGTCCCACAATACCCTGCTTCTAGTTTCCTACATACTAGTGTTGTAGTCAAACTGTCTGTCCCACAATACCCTGCTTCTAGTTTCCTACATACTAGTGTTGTAGTCAAACTGTCTGTCCCACAATACCCTGCTTCTAGTTTCCTACATACTAGTGTTGTAGTCAAACTGTCTGTCCCACAATACCCTGCTTCTAGTTTCCTACATACTAGTGTTGTAGTGGTACTGTCTGTCCCACAATACCCTGCTTCTAGTTTCCTACATACTAGTGTTATAGTCGTACTGTCTGTCCCACAATACCCTGCTTCTAGTTTCCTACATACTAGTGTTGTAGTCAAACTGTCTGTCCCACAATACCCTGCTTCTAGTTTCCTACATACTAGTGTTGTAGTGGTACTGTCTGTCCCACAATACCCTGCTTCTAGTTTCCTACATACTAGTGTTGTAGTCGTACTGTCTGTCCCACAATACCCTGCTTCTAGTTTCCTACATACTAGTGTTGTAGTCCCTGCTTCTAGTTTCCTACATACTAGTGTTGTAGTGTTACTGTCTGTCCCACAATACCCTGCTTCTAGTTTCCTACATACTAGTGTTATAGTCGTACTGTCTGTCCCACAATACCCTGCTTCTAGTTTCCTACATACTAGTGTTGTAGTCAAACTGTCTGTCCCACAATACCCTGCTTCTAGTTTCCTACATACTAGTGTTGTAGTCGTACTGTCTGTCCCACAATACCCTGCTTCTAGTTTCCTACATACTAGTGTTGTAGTGGTACTGTCTGTCCCACAATACCCTGCTTCTAGTTTCCTACATACTAGTGTTGTAGTGGTACTGTCTGTCCCACAATACCCTGCTTCTAGTTTCCTACATACTAGTGTTGTAGTGTTACTGTCTGTCCCACAATACCCTGCTTCTAGTTTCCTACATACTAGTGTTATAGTCGTACTGTCTGTCCCACAATACCCTGCTTCTAGTTTCCTACATACTAGTGTTGTAGTGTTACTGTCTGTCCCACAATAACCTGCTTCTAGTTTCCTACATACTAGTGTTATAGTCGTACTGTCTGTCCCACAATACCCTGCTTCTAGTTTCCTACATACTAGTGTTGTAGTGGTACTGTCTGCCCCACAATACCCTGCTTCTAGTTTCCTACATACTAGTGTTGTAGTGGTACTGTCTGTCCCACAATACCCTGCTTCTAGTTTCCTACATACTAGTGTTGTAGTGGTACTGTCTGTCCCACAATACCCTGCTTCTAGTTTCCTACATACTAGTGTTGTAGTGGTACTGTCTGTCCCACAATACCCTGCTTCTAGTTTCCTACATACTAGTGTTGTAGTGGTACTGTCTGTCCCACAATACCCTGCTTCTAGTTTCCTACATACTAGTGTAGTAGTGGTACTGTCTGTCCCACAATACCCTGCTTCTAGTTTCCTACATACTAGTGTTGTAGTGGTACTGTCTGTCCCACAATACCCTGCTTCTAGTTTCCTACATACTAGTGTTGTAGTGGTACTGTCTGTCCCACAATACCCTGCTTCTAGTTTCCTACATACTAGTGTTGTAGTCAAACTGTCTGTCCCACAATACCCTGCTTCTAGTTTCCTACATACTAGTGTTGTAGTGGTACTGTCTGTCCCACAATACCCTGCTTCTAGTTTCCTACATACTAGTGTTGTAGTGTTACTGTCTGTCCCACAATACCCTGCTTCTAGTTTCCTACATACTAGTGTTGTAGTGTTACTGTCTGTCCCACAATACCCTGCTTCTAGTTTCCTACATACTAGTGTTGTAGTGGTACTGTCTGTCCCACAATACCCTGCTTCTAGTTTCCTACATACTAGTGTTATAGTCGTACTGTCTGTCCCACAATAACCTGCTTCTAGTTTCCTACATACTAGTGTTATAGTCGTACTGTCTGTCCCACAATACCCTGCTTCTAGTTTCCTACATACTAGTGTTGTAGTGTTACTGTCTGTCCCACAATACCCTGCTTCTAGTTTCCTACATACTAGTGTTGTAGTGGTACTGTCTGTCCCACAATACCCTGCTTCTAGTTTCCTACATACTAGTGTTGTAGTGGTACTGTCTGTCCCACAATACCCTGCTTCTAGTTTCCTACATACTAGTGTAGTAGTGGTACTGTCTGTCCCACAATACCCTGCTTCTAGTTTCCTACATACTAGTGTTGTAGTGGTACTGTCTGTCCCACAATACCCTGCTTCTAGTTTCCTACATACTAGTGTTGTAGTGTTACTGTCTGTCCCACAATAACCTGCTTCTAGTTTCCTACATACTAGTGTTGTAGTGGTACTGTCTGTCCCACAATACCCTGCTTCTAGTTTCCTACATACTAGTGTTGTAGTGGTACTGTCTGTCCCACAATACCCTGCTTCTAGTTTCCTACATACTAGTGTTGTAGTGTTACTGTCTGTCCCACAATACCCTGCTTCTAGTTTCCTACATACTAGTGTTATAGTCGTACTGTCTGTCCCACAATACCCTGCTTCTAGTTTCCTACATACTAGTGTTGTAGTGGTACTGTCTGTCCCACAATACCCTGCTTCTAGTTTCCTACATACTAGTGTTGTAGTGGTACTGTCTGTCCCACAATACCCTGCTTCTAGTTTCCTACATACTAGTGTTGTAGTGGTACTGTCTGCCCCACAATACCCTGCTTCTAGTTTCCTACATACTAGTGTTGTAGTGGTACTGTCTGTCCCACAATACCCTGCTTCTAGTTTCCTACATACTAGTGTTGTAGTCGTACTGTCTGTCCCACAATACCCTGCTTCTAGTTTCCTACATACTAGTGTTATAGTCGTACTGTCTGTCCCACAATACCCTGCTTCTAGTTTCCTACATACTAGTGTTGTAGTGGTACTGTCTGTCCCACAATACCCTGCTTCTAGTTTCCTACATACTAGTGTTGTAGTGGTACTGTCTGCCCCACAATACCCTGCTTCTAGTTTCCTACATACTAGTGTAGTAGTGGTACTGTCTGTCCCACAATACCCTGCTTCTAGTTTCCTACATACTAGTGTTGTAGTGGTACTGTCTGTCCCACAATACCCTGCTTCTAGTTTCCTACATACTAGTGTTGTAGTCGTACTGTCTGTCCCACAATACCCTGCTTCTAGTTTCCTACATACTAGTGTTGTAGTGGTACTGTCTGTCCCACAATACCCTGCTTCTAGTTTCCTACATACTAGTGTTGTAGTCCCTGCTTCTAGTTTCCTACATACTAGTGTTGTAGTGGTACTGTCTGTCCCACAATACCCTGCTTCTAGTTTCCTACATACTAGTGTTGTAGACAAACTGTCTGTCCCACAATACCCTGCTTCTAGTTTCCTACATACTAGTGTTGTAGTGGTACTGTCTGTCCCACAATACCCTGCTTCTAGTTTCCTACATACTAGTGTTGTAGTGGTACTGTCTGTCCCACAATACCCTGCTTCTAGTTTCCTACATACTAGTGTTATAGTGGTACTGTCTGTCCCACAATACCCTGCTTCTAGTTTCCTACATACTAGTGTTGTAGTGGTACTGTCTGTCCCACAATACCCTGCTTCTAGTTTCCTACATACTAGTGTTGTAGTCATACTGTCTGTCCCACAATACCCTGCTTCTAGTTTCCTACATACTAGTGTTGTAGTCCCTGCTTCTAGTTTCCTACATACTAGTGTTGTAGTGGTACTGTCTGCCCCACAATACCCTGCTTCTAGTTTCCTACATACTAGTGTTGTAGTGGTACTGTCTGTCCCACAATACCCTGCTTCTAGTTTCCTACATACTAGTGTTGTAGTGTTACTGTCTGTCCCACAATACCCTGCTTCTAGTTTCCTACATACTAGTGTTGTAGTGGTACTGTCTGTCCCACAATACCCTGCTTCTAGTTTCCTACATACTAGTGTTGTAGTGGTACTGTCTGTCCCACAATACCCTGCTTCTAGTTTCCTACATACTAGTGTTATAGTCGTACTATCTGTCCCACAATACCCTGCTTCTAGTTTCCTACATACTAGTGTTGTAGTGGTACTGTCTGTCCCACAATACCCTGCTTCTAGTTTCCTACATACTAGTGTTGTAGTGGTACTGTCTGTCCCACAATACCCTGCTTCTAGTTTCCTACATACTAGTGTTGTAGTGTTACTGTCTGTCCCACAATACCCTGCTTCTAGTTTCCTACATACTAGTGTTGTAGTGTTACTGTCTGTCCCACAATACCCTGCTTCTAGTTTCCTACATACTAGTGTTCTAGTCGTACTGTCTGTCCCACAATACCCTGCTTCTAGTTTCCTACATACTAGTGTTATAGTGTTACTGTCTGTCCCACAATACCCTGCTTCTAGTTTCCTACATACTAGTGTTCTAGTCGTACTGTCTGTCCCACAATACCCTGCTTCTAGTTTCCTACATACTAGTGTTGTAGTGGTACTGTCTGTCCCACAATACCCTGCTTCTAGTTTCCTACATACTAGTGTTGTAGTGGTACTGTCTGTCCCACAATACCCTGCTTCTAGTTTCCTACATACTAGTGTTGTAGTCGTACTGTCTGTCCCACAATACCCTGCTTCTAGTTTCCTACATACTAGTGTTATAGTCGTACTGTCTGTCCCACAATACCCTGCTTCTAGTTTCCTACATACTAGTGTTATAGTCGTACTGTCTGTCCCACAATACCCTGCTTCTAGTTTCCTACATACTAGTGTTGTAGTCGTACTGTCTGTCCCACAATACCCTGCTTCTAGTTTCCTACATACTAGTGTTGTAGTGGTACTGTCTGTCCCACAATACCCTGCTTCTAGTTTCCTACATACTAGTGTTGTAGTCAAACTGTCTGTCCCACAATACCCTGCTTCTAGTTTCCTACATACTAGTGTTGTAGTGTTACTGTCTGTCCCACAATACCCTGCTTCTAGTTTCCTACATACTAGTGTTGTAGTGGTACTGTCTGTCCCACAATACCCTGCTTCTAGTTTCCTACATACTAGTGTTGTAGTGGTACTGTCTGTCCCACAATACCCTGCTTCTAGTTTCCTACATACTAGTGTTATAGTCGTACTGTCTGTCCCACAATACCCTGCTTCTAGTTTCCTACATACTAGTGTTGTAGTCAAACTGTCTGTCCCACAATACCCTGCTTCTAGTTTCCTACATACTAGTGTTGTAGTGTTACTGTCTGTCCCACAATACCCTGCTTCTAGTTTCCTACATACTAGTGTTGTAGTGGTACTGTCTGTCCCACAATACCCTGCTTCTAGTTTCCTACATACTAGTGTTGTAGTGGTACTGTCTGTCCCACAATACCCTGCTTCTAGTTTCCTACATACTAGTGTTCTAGTCGTACTGTCTGTCCCACAATACCCTGCTTCTAGTTTCCTACATACTAGTGTTGTAGTGGTACTGTCTGTCCCACAATACCCTGCTTCTAGTTTCCTACATACTAGTGTTGTAGTGGTACTGTCTGTCCCACAATACCCTGCTTCTAGTTTCCTACATACTAGTGTTATAGTCGTACTGTCTGTCCCACAATACCCTGCTTCTAGTTTCCTACATACTAGTGTTGTAGTGGTACTGTCTGTCCCACAATACCCTGCTTCTAGTTTCCTACATACTAGTGTTGTAGTGTTACTGTCTGTCCCACAATACCCTGCTTCTAGTTTCCTACATACTAGTGTTCTAGTCGTACTGTCTGTCCCACAATACCCTGCTTCTAGTTTCCTACATACTAGTGTTATAGTGTTACTGTCTGTCCCACAATACCCTGCTTCTAGTTTCCTACATACTAGTGTTCTAGTCGTACTGTCTGTCCCACAATACCCTGCTTCTAGTTTCCTACATACTAGTGTTGTAGTGGTACTGTCTGTCCCACAATACCCTGCTTCTAGTTTCCTACATACTAGTGTTGTAGTGGTACTGTCTGTCCCACAATACCCTGCTTCTAGTTTCCTACATACTAGTGTTGTAGTCGTACTGTCTGTCCCACAATACCCTGCTTCTAGTTTCCTACATACTAGTGTTATAGTCGTACTGTCTGTCCCACAATACCCTGCTTCTAGTTTCCTACATACTAGTGTTATAGTCGTACTGTCTGTCCCACAATACCCTGCTTCTAGTTTCCTACATACTAGTGTTGTAGTCGTACTGTCTGTCCCACAATACCCTGCTTCTAGTTTCCTACATACTAGTGTTGTAGTGGTACTGTCTGTCCCACAATACCCTGCTTCTAGTTTCCTACATACTAGTGTTGTAGTCAAACTGTCTGTCCCACAATACCCTGCTTCTAGTTTCCTACATACTAGTGTTGTAGTGTTACTGTCTGTCCCACAATACCCTGCTTCTAGTTTCCTACATACTAGTGTTGTAGTGGTACTGTCTGTCCCACAATACCCTGCTTCTAGTTTCCTACATACTAGTGTTGTAGTGGTACTGTCTGTCCCACAATACCCTGCTTCTAGTTTCCTACATACTAGTGTTATAGTCGTACTGTCTGTCCCACAATACCCTGCTTCTAGTTTCCTACATACTAGTGTTGTAGTCAAACTGTCTGTCCCACAATACCCTGCTTCTAGTTTCCTACATACTAGTGTTGTAGTGTTACTGTCTGTCCCACAATACCCTGCTTCTAGTTTCCTACATACTAGTGTTGTAGTGGTACTGTCTGTCCCACAATACCCTGCTTCTAGTTTCCTACATACTAGTGTTGTAGTGGTACTGTCTGTCCCACAATACCCTGCTTCTAGTTTCCTACATACTAGTGTTCTAGTCGTACTGTCTGTCCCACAATACCCTGCTTCTAGTTTCCTACATACTAGTGTTGTAGTGGTACTGTCTGTCCCACAATACCCTGCTTCTAGTTTCCTACATACTAGTGTTGTAGTGGTACTGTCTGTCCCACAATACCCTGCTTCTAGTTTCCTACATACTAGTGTTATAGTCGTACTGTCTGTCCCACAATACCCTGCTTCTAGTTTCCTACATACTAGTGTTGTAGTGGTACTGTCTGTCCCACAATACCCTGCTTCTAGTTTCCTACATACTAGTGTTGTAGTGTTACTGTCTGTCCCACAATACCCTGCTTCTAGTTTCCTACATACTAGTGTTGTAGTGGTACTGTCTGTCCCACAATACCCTGCTTCTAGTTTCCTACATACTAGTGTTGTAGTGGTACTGTCTGTCCCACAATACCCTGCTTCTAGTTTCCTACATACTAGTGTTGTAGTCGTACTGTCTGTCCCACAATACCCTGCTTCTAGTTTCCTACATACTAGTGTTGTAGTGGTACTGTCTGTCCCACAATACCCTGCTTCTAGTTTCCTACATACTAGTGTTGTAGTGGTACTGTCTGTCCCACAATACCCTGCTTCTAGTTTCCTACATACTAGTGTTGTAGTGGTACTGTCTGTCCCACAATACCCTGCTTCTAGTTTCCTACATACTAGTGTTGTAGTCGTACTGTCTGTCCCACAATACCCTGCTTCTAGTTTCCTACATACTAGTGTTGTAGTGGTACTGTCTGTCCCACAATACCCTGCTTCTAGTTTCCTACATACTAGTGTTGTAGTGGTACTGTCTGTCCCACAATACCCTGCTTCTAGTTTCCTACATACTAGTGTTGTAGTAGTACTGTCTGTCCCACAATACCCTGCTTCTAGTTTCCTACATACTAGTGTTGTAGTCAAACTGTCTGTCCCACAATACCCTGCTTCTAGTTTCCTACATACTAGTGTAGTAGTGGTACTGTCTGTCCCACAATACCCTGCTTCTAGTTTCCTACATACTAGTGTTGTAGTCGTACTGTCTGTCCCACAATACCCTGCTTCTAGTTTCCTACATACTAGTGTTGTAGTGGTACTGTCTGTCCCACAATACCCTGCTTCTAGTTTCCTACATACTAGTGTTGTAGTGTTACTGTCTGTCCCACAATACCCTGCTTCTAGTTTCCTACATACTAGTGTTGTAGTGGTACTGTCTGCCCCACAATACCCTGCTTCTAGTTTCCTACATACTAGTGTTGTAGTGGTACTGTCTGCCCCACAATACCCTGCTTCTAGTTTCCTACATACTAGTGTTGTAGTGGTACTGTCTGTCCCACAATACCCTGCTTCTAGTTTCCTACATACTAGTGTTGTAGTCAAACTGTCTGTCCCACAATACCCTGCTTCTAGTTTCCTACATACTAGTGGTGTAGTCGTACTGTCTGTCCCACAATACCCTGCTTCTAGTTTCCTACATACTAGTGTTGTAGTGGTACTGTCTGTCCCACAATACCCTGCTTCTAGTTTCCTACATACTAGTGTTGTAGTGGTACTGTCTGTCCCACAATACCCTGCTTCTAGTTTCCTACATACTAGTGGTGTAGTCGTACTGTCTGTCCCACAATACCCTGCTTCTAGTTTCCTACAGACTAGTGTTGTAGTGGTACTGTCTGTCCCACAATACCCTGCTTCTAGTTTCCTACATACTAGTGTTGTAGTCAAACTGTCTGTCCCACAATACCCTGCTTCTAGTTTCCTACATACTAGTGTTGTAGTGGTACTGTCTGTCCCACAATACCCTGCTTCTAGTTTCCTACATACTAGTGTTGTAGTGGTACTGTCTGTCCCACAATACCCTGCTTCTAGTTTCCTACATACTAGTGTTGTAGTGGTACTGTCTGCCCCACAATACCCTGCTTCTAGTTTCCTACATACTAGTGTTGTAGTGGTACTGTCTGCCCCACAATACCCTGCTTCTAGTTTCCTACATACTAGTGTTGTAGTGGTACTGTCTGTCCCACAATACCCTGCTTCTAGTTTCCTACATACTAGTGTTGTAGTCAAACTGTCTGTCCCACAATACCCTGCTTCTAGTTTCCTACATACTAGTGGTGTAGTCGTACTGTCTGTCCCACAATACCCTGCTTCTAGTTTCCTACATACTAGTGTTGTAGTGGTACTGTCTGTCCCACAATACCCTGCTTCTAGTTTCCTACATACTAGTGTTGTAGTGGTACTGTCTGTCCCACAATACCCTGCTTCTAGTTTCCTACATACTAGTGGTGTAGTCGTACTGTCTGTCCCACAATACCCTGCTTCTAGTTTCCTACAGACTAGTGTTGTAGTGGTACTGTCTGTCCCACAATACCCTGCTTCTAGTTTCCTACATACTAGTGTTGTAGTCAAACTGTCTGTCCCACAATACCCTGCTTCTAGTTTCCTACATACTAGTGTTGTAGTGGTACTGTCTGTCCCACAATACCCTGCTTCTAGTTTCCTACATACTAGTGTTGTAGTGGTACTGTCTGTCCCACAATACCCTGCTTCTAGTTTCCTACATACTAGTGTTGTAGTGGTACTGTCTGTCCCACAATACCCTGCTTCTAGTTTCCTACATACTAGTGTTGTAGTGGTACTGTCTGTCCCACAATACCCTGCTTCTAGTTTCCTACATACTAGTGTTGTAGTCAAACTGTCTGTCCCACAATACCCTGCTTCTAGTTTCCTACATACTAGTGTTGTAGTGGTACTGTCTGTCCCACAATACCCTGCTTCTAGTTTCCTACATACTAGTGTTGTAGTCAAACTGTCTGTCCCACAGAGGCCAGTATCAGCAACCATCATTCCTCAACTGGCAGCTTCATTACATAGTATCCGCAAAACACCAGTCTCAACATCAACAGTGAAGAGGTGACTCCAGGATGCTGGCCTTCTAGGCAGAGTTCCTCTGTCCAGTGTCTGTGTTCTTTTGCCCATCTCAATCTTTTATTTTTATTGGCCAGTCTGAGATATGGCTTCTTCTTTGCAACTCTGCCTAGAAGGCCAGCATCCCAGAGTCGCCTCTTCACTGTTGACGTTGAGACTGGTGTTTTGCGGGTACTATTTAATGAAGCTGCCAGTTGAGGACGGATGGTTGCTAATAATGGCCTCTGTACGCCTATGTAGATATTCCATAAAAAATCTGCCGTTTCCAGCTACAATAGTCATTTACAACATTAACAATGTCTACACTGTATTTCTGATCAATGTGATATTATTTTAATGGACAAAAAAAAATAGCTTTTATTTAAAAAACAAGGAGATTTCTAAGGGACTCCAAACTTTTGAACGATAGTGTATAAATACTGTATTTAAAAATTTAAAAAAGTTACACGAGGAACTAAGCTCAGTGGGACTCAGCTGTTGGTTGTGTTGACAGTCACACAAGGAACTAAGCTCAGTGGAACTCAGCTGTTGGTTGTGTTAACAGTCACACAAGGGACTAAGCTCAGTGGGACTCGGCTGTTGGTTGTGTTGACAGTCACACGAGGAACTAAGCTCAGTGGGACTCAGCTGTTGGTTGTGTTGACAGTCACGTAAGGGACTAAGCTCAGTGGAACTCAGCTGTTGGTTGTGTTGACAGTCACACGAGGGACTAAGCTCAGTGGGACTCAGCTGTTGGTTGTGTTGACAGTCACACGAGGAACTAAGCTCAGTGGGACTCAGCTGTTGGTTGTGTTGACAGTCACGTAAGGGACTAAGCTCAGTGGAACTCAGCTGTTGGTTGTGTTGACAGTCACACGAGGGACTAAGCTCAGTGGGACTCAGCTGTTGGTTGTGTTGACAGTCACACGAGGAACTAAGCTCAGTGGGACTCAGCTGTTGGTTGTGTTGACAGTCACGTAAGGGACTAAGCTCAGTGGAACTCAGCTGTTGGTTGTGTTGACAGTCACACGAGGGACTAAGCTCAGTGGGACTCAGCTGTTGGTTGTGTTGACAGTCACACGAGGAACTAAGCTCAGTGGGACTCAGCTGTTGGTTGTGTTGACAGTCACGTAAGGGACTAAGCTCAGTGGAACTCAGCTGTTGGTTGTGTTGACAATCACACGAGGGACTAAGCTCAGTGGGACTCAGCTGTTGGTTGTGTTGACAGTCACGTAAGGGACTAAGCTCAGTGGAACTCAGCTGTTGGTTGTGTTCACAGTCACACGAGGAACTAAGCTCAGTTGAACTCAGCTGTTGGTTGTGTTGACAGTCACACGAGGAACTAAGCTCAGTTGAACTCAGCTGTTGGTTGTGTTGACAGTCACACGAGGGACTAAGCTCAGTGGAACTCAGCTGTTGGTTGTGTTGACAGTCACACGAGGAACTAAGCTCAGTGGGACTCAGCTGTTGGTTGTGTTGACAGTCACACACGGGACTAAGCTCAGTGGGACTCAGCTGTTGGTTGTGTTGACAGTCACACGAGGGACTAAGCTCAGTGGAACTCAGCTGTTGGTTGTGTTGACAGTCACACGAGGAACTAAGCTCAATGGAACTCAGCTGTTGGTTGTGTTGACAGTGACATAAGGGACTAAGCTCAGTTGAACTCAGCTGTTGGTTGTGTTGACAGTCACATAAGGGACTAAGCTCAGTGGGACTCAGCTGTTGGTTGTGTTGACAGTCACATAAGGGACTAAGCTCAGTGGAACTCAGCTGTTGGTTGTGTTGACAGTCACACGAGGAACTAAGCTCAGTGGAACTCAGCTGTTGGTTGTGTTGACAGTCACACGAGGGACTAAGCTCAGTTGAACTCAGCCGTTGGTTGTGTTGACAGTCACATAAGGGACTAAGCTCAGTGGAACTCAGCTGTTGGTTGTGTTGACAGTCACACACCGTGTGGTGGGACTAAGCTCAGTGGGACTCAGCTGTTTTCTTCTTCTCTTGCTGCAGTGGTTTGGTGACCTGGTAACCCCCGTGTGGTGGGACTAAGCTAAATGGAACTCTGTTTTCTTCTTCTCTTGCTGCAGTGGTTTGGTGACCTGGTAACCCCCGTGTGGTGGGACTAAGCTAAATGGAACTCTGTTTTCTTCTTCTCTTGCTGCAGTGGTTTGGTGACCTGGTAACCCCCGTGTGGTGGGAGGATGTCTGGCTGAAGGAAGGCTTCGCTCACTTCTTTGAGTACGTTGGAACGGACTTCCTCTTCCCCAAATGGAACATGGTAAGATCTTTATTGTGTTGTAAAGATAGTGAAAGATTACAATACCTTGTAATTACACTGTGACTAATTTAACCACCCAAAATGACTTTACTTCTGATCTTATCTGAGTATGAGAACAGTTGCATGGGCTAATGACAGTCAGCTGGAACAAAGACAAGGAATAGTTTATTGTAATGACTGTCAGTTGGAACCAAGACAAGGAACAGTTTATTATAATGACTCTGTCAGTTGGAACAAAGACAAGGAACAGTTTATTATAATGACTGTCAGTTGGAACAAAGACAAGGAACAGTTTATTATAATGACTGTCAGTTGGAACAAAGACAAGGAACAGTTTATTATAATGACAGTCAGTTGGAACAAAGACAAGGAACAGTTTATTATAATGACTCTGTCAGCTGGAACAAAGACAAGGAACAGTTTATTATAATGCCTCTCTCAGTTGGAACAAAGACAAGGAACAGTTTATTATAATGACTGTCAGCTAGAACAAAGACAATGAGCAGTTTATTATAATGACTCTCTCAGTTGGAACAAAGACAAGGAACAGTTTATTATAATGACTCTGTCAGTTGGAACAAAGACAAGGAACAGTTTATTATAATGACTGTCAGTTGGAACAAAGACAAGGAACAGTTTATTATAATGACAGTCAGTTGGAACAAAGACAAGGAACAGTTTATTATAATGACAGTCAGTTGGAACAAAGACAAGGAACAGTTTATTATAATGACAGTCAGTTGGAACAAAGACAAGGAACAGTTTATTATAATGACTGTCAGTTGGAACAAAGACAAGGAACAGTTTATTATCAATGTACCAATCAAGATTCAATAGTAATGACTGATTAGTCTGTCCGTACTGTTTACATCTAGCAAGATAAACCACCATCTATTTTAACCATTACATCTGAAACCTGTCAATCTGCATTAGACCCATTTTTATTCCTATTCATCGTCGTTTAGGGGCCGATGAGTTCACGGATCTCTCACTTCCAATAAAATAATCCGTCATAACGAGTCTGGTGGGGTGGAACTAAATGTTGTTTGGTACAAGTCACTTCCAGTTTCCAGACGGAGATGTATTTATGCTAATGTAAGAAAAATAGTTTTTTTCCATGCATTTCCAATTTGTCTCTAGGTAAAAACTGAACAGTGACAGGACACATAAATCTTGCGTTGGGGGTAGTAATTTACACTGATTTCATCTCGGTAGTGATGGCAGTATTTGAATTGAAAGTCGTACCGTTCCCTGTGGGGGACTCATTGAAAACACATATCTCTAAGCCTGAATACTAGGACACTAGGCACGCACTGAACTGTACCATCACACAGTACCAATATCACACTGGACTGTACCATCACACAGTACCAATATCACACTGGACTGTACCATCACACAGTACCAATATCACACTGGACTGTACCATCACACAGTACCAATATTACACTGGACTGTACCATCACACAGGTCCAATATCACACTGGACTGAACTGTACCATCACACAGTACTAATTTTCACACTAGACTGGACTGTACCATCACACAGTACCAATATCACACTGGACTGTACCATCACACAGTACCAATATCACACTACTGTAATGCTGTATCTCCTGTGTTAATGTGAGACCAAAGCTATCTATCAATGAGAGTGGCCACTACATTACACTAAAGGGGCAACAAGCCATTCCTCTATTCCAATATACCGTCCAATATCCCCTCTAGCATAACACTTACAATGAAGCAATGTGTTGGATATTGGCCATGCATTCTAAGTTGTGTGTTAGTATGGGATATTGGCCATGTATTCTAAGTTGTGTGTTAGTATGGGATATTGGCCATGCATTCTAAGTTGTGTGTTAGTATGGGATATTGGCCATGCATTCTAAGTTGTGTGTTAGTATGGGATATTGGCCATGCACTCTAAGTTGTGTGTTAGTATGGGATATTGGCCATGCATTCTAAGTTGTGTGTTAGTATGGGATATTGGCCATGCATTCTAAGTTGTGTGTTAGTATGGGATATTGGCCATGCACTCTAAGTTGTGTGTTAGTATGGGATATTGGCCATGCACTCTAAGTTGTGTGTTAGTATGGGATATTGGCCATTCTAAGTTGTGTGTTAGTATGGGATATTGGCCATGCATTCTAAGTTGTGTGTTAGTATGGGCTATTGGCCATGCATTCTAAGTTGTGTGTTAGTATGGGATATTGGCCATGCATTCTAGAATGCATAGATATATACATAACCCATGTTCAGCCGTAACCCCAGCTAACTATCTGACTGATGTTGATATGTACCTAATAACCCATGTTCAGCCGTAACCCCAGCTAACTATCTGACTGATGTTGATATGTACCTAATAACCCATGTTCAGCCGTAACCCCAGCTAACTATCTGACTGATGTTGATACATACATAACCCATGTTTATCCCATACCCCAGCTAACTAGCTGACTGATGTTGGTATGTACATAACCATTACTCAGCCGTAACCCCAGCTAACTATCTGACTGATGTTGATATGTACATAACCCATGTTCAGCCGTAACCCCAGCTAACTATCTGACTGATGTTGATACGTACATAACCATTACTCAGCCGTAACCCCAGCTAACTAGCTGACTGATGTTGATCCGTACATAACCCATGTTTAGCCGTAACCCCAGCTAACTAGCTGACTGATGTTGATCCGTACATAACCCATGTTTAGCCGTAACCCCAGCTAACTATCTGACTGATGTTGATACGTACATAACCATTACTCAGCCGTAACCCCAGCTAACTATCTGACTGATGTTGGTATGTACATAACCCATGTTTAGCCGTAACCCCAGCTAACTATCTGACTGATGTTGATACGTACATAACCATTACTCAGCCGTAACCCCAGCTAACTAGCTGACTGATGTTGATACGTACATAACCCATGTTCAGCCGTAACCCCAGCTAACTAGCTGACTGATGTTGATACGTACATAACCCACGTTTAGCCGTAACCCCAGCTAACTATCTGACTGATGTTGATACGTACATAACCCACGTTTAGCCGTAACCCCAGCTAACTAGCTGACTGATGTTGATACGTACATAACCCATGTTTAGCCGTAACCCCAGCTAACTAGCTGACTGATGTTGATACGTACTTAACCATTACTCAGCCGTAACCCCAGCTAACTATCTGACTGATGTTGATACGTACATAACCCATGTTTAGCCGTAACCCCAGCTAACTAGCTGACTGATGTTGATACGTACATAACCCATGTTTAGCCGTAACCCCAGCTAACTAGCTGACTGATGTTGATACGTACATAACCCATGTTTAGCCGTAACCCCAGCTAACTATCTGACTGATGTTGATACGTACATAACCCATGTTTAGCCGTAACCCCAGCTAACTAGCTGACTGATGTTGATACGTACATAACCCATGTTTAGCCGTAACCCCAGCTAACTAGCTGACTGATGTTGATACGTACATAACCCATGTTTAGCCGTAACCCCAGCTAACTATCTGACTGATGTTGATATGTACATAACCCATGTTCAGCCGTAACCCCAGCTAACTATCTGACTGATGTTGGTATGTACATAACCATTACTCAGCCGTAACCCCAGCTAACTAGCTGACTGATGTTGGTACGTACATAACCATTACTCAGCCGTAACCCCAGCTAACTAGCTGACTGATGTTGGTACGTACATAACCATTACTCAGCCGTAACCCCAGCTAACTATCTGACTGATGTTGGTACGTACATAACCATTACTCAGCCGTAACCCCAGCTAACTAGCTGACTGATGTTGGTATGTACATAACCCATGCTCAGCCGTAACCCCAGCTAACTATCTGACTGATGTTGATATGTACCTAATAACCCATGTTCAGCCGTAACCCCAGCTAACTATCTGACTGATGTTGATATGTACCTAATAACCCATGTTCAGCCGTAACCCCAGCTAACTAGCTGACTGATGTTGGTATGTACATAACCCATGTTCAGCCGTAACCCCAGCTAACTATCTGACTGATGTTGATATGTACCTAATAACCCATGTTCAGCCGTAACCCCAGCTAACTATCTGACTGATGTTGATATGTACCTAATAACCCATGTTCAGCCGTAACCCCAGCTAACTAGCTGACTGATGTTGGTATGTACATAACCCATGTTCAGCCGTAACCCCAGCTAACTATCTGACTGATGTTGATCCGTACATAACCCATACTCAGCCGTAACCCCAGCTAACTATCTGACTGATGTTGATATGTACCTAATAACCCATGTTCAGCCGTAACCCCAGCTAACTAGCTGACATGTAGAGATATTCTAGTAAAGCGCCATCCACAGGAAAGGCCAATGAGACTCATGCAATTAACGCAAACATTAATATGAACAATTATGCAAATCGTACACTTACGTTCCTATTCGGTCTCCGCTGAGCTGTGTTTGTGATTGAATTAGAGACACGTTAAGTCTGACCTGGTTAATCAAATATAACCCACGTTTGTTCCATTACAGGAGCATTAGCATGACAAAGAATGGTGTTGAACTGTAATGGAGTTTACAGTGTATAGAAAAATGCAATATTTGAATGCGTTCCGTGTAAATGTTATTAATGTGATATTGAATTTGCGACGGAATATTATGGATGAAAATTAATGAACCCCCTACTACAACTACCATTGTGATATTGAATTTGCGACGGAATATTATCGATGAAAATGAATGAACCCCCTACTACAACTACCATTGTGATATTGAATTTGCGACGGAATATTATCGATGAAAATGAATGAACCACTACTACAACTACCATTGTGATATTGAATTTGCGACGGTATATTATGGATGAAAATGAATGAACCCCCTACTACAACTACCATTGTGATATTGAATTTGCGACGGAATATTATCGATGAAAATGAATGAACCACTACTACAACTACCATTGTGATATTGAATTTGCGACGGTATATTATGGATGAAAATGAATGAACCCCCTACTACAACTACCATTGTGATATTGAATTTGCGACGGAATATTATGGATGAAAATGAATGAACCCCCTACTACAACTACCATTGTAATATTGAATTTGCGACGGTATATTATGGATGAAAATGAATGAGCCCCCTACTACAACTACCATTGTGATATTTCTTTCATCAATGGAATCCTGATCGCTATTTACAATAGAGATCCTGTACATTATCTGTCAACCTACTACTTAACTGAGATGTTGCCAAGGCAACCACAGCATTTGGAATACTAACAGTATCTATGGAAGACACCCCCTGTCTGTTAATAGCTTAATGATGCGTTCTAAATGACTTCCTCTTCCCCTATAGACACGGAGTGGACATAACAGTAGGAACACCTTCCTGATATTGAGTTGCGCTCCCATTTTGCCCCTCAGAACAGCCTCAATTCGTTGTGGCATCGGACTCTGCAAGGTGTCGAAAGCGTTTCGACAGGGACGCTGGCCCATGTCGACTCCAATGCTTCCCACGGTTGTGTCAAGTTGGCTGGATGTCCTTTGGGTGGTGGACCATTCTTGATACAAACAGGAAACGGTTGAGTGTGAAAAACCCAGCAGCGTTGCAGTTCTTAACATGAATCGGTGCGCCTGGCACCTACTACCATACCCCGTTCAAAGGCACTTAAATGTTTTGTCTTGGCCCTTCACCTTCTGAATGGCACACATACACAATCCATGTCTCAAGGCTTAAAAATCCTTCTTTAACCCGTCTCCTCCCCCTTCATCTACACTGATTTGAAGTGGATTTAATAAGTGACATCAATAAGGGATCATAGTTGTCACCTGGATTCACCTGGTCAGTCTACGTCATGAAAATAGCAGGTGTTCTTAATGTTTTGTAAACTCAGTGTAGTGCACTTCTTTTGACCAAAGCGCCCTAGGGCTAGTGCACTACATAGGGAATAGGGAGCCATTTGGGAAGTACCCGTAGTGTGTTATGCAGCTATGCATATTTTCCAGTCCACTTATTCTCAAGTGTTTCTGCTGTCCAAGGCTAAATAACTCCCTGACACTCAAGTATAGCTTAGAGAAGAGAGAGGAAGAGATACGACACAGTCTCAGCCAATCATTTCTGTCACATTTGCATTTCCTGTGTGGCAGTTGTTTCAATCACGGGCTATATTAAGAGGAAATTAGAGTAGTCCCTCCTCTCTCTTTGTGTCCAGAACACATTGAGAAGCATCTTTCTGTTCTACGCTCTTCCAGACTGGCAGAACCGCCAGCTAATTGCTCAGCTGCTGAATTTATAATCACAGTTTTGCACACAAAAAAAAGTATATCCAACTCCGTCATAGTCCCAACAAGGAGTTTTTAAATTGCAGTCAATAAAATATTCATGATATGGTGAATAGTTTGGACTATTTCCTTTGCATTCCTTGTGTGGAACAATCACCTGGTCAGAGTGGACCCCCTAATGTATGTCAAATGATCTGCACTTCTTTAGACTAAACAGAAATCCATTCAGCAGTACGTTTTTTAAACGGCGCTGTGTGGAGAATAGATGATGATGACATCACTGCTAGCTGCCTAGCTTTAGCGTCATTATATATATATATATATATATATATTATTATCTCAGAAAAACAACACATATAACTAATTCAAAACAAATGGATGATCATATCCAGGCATTAATCAATATACACAACAGCCCAGTGAAACAGTGTTCCATACTGCAAAACTCTCTTTGTTCTAGAACACAACAACAATATGCTAATCATCACTTCAGTTATTCTCCTCAATTTCAACTGTTTTGTCCCTTTTGTTGATGCGATGACTTTGATGCAGACAGACACAGGCCGCCACAGGAAGACACAGAACAGGCTTCTCTTAGTGTCCCTAGATGCAACAGCTTTTTATGGAAAATAAACACTCACAGCAGTTCTATTCACATTAGATAAGACCCTCATTAGCATGACAAAACGGAACACAATAATAGCCCAGTGTTCCAAACAGAGATCAGAATGATTCTAATTCTACTTCTAGAGTTCTAGCAGCATTGGAAGCCTTCCTCTGACTCTATGGCTGCGGGCAGTGCAGTCGTGATCCTGGCTTCTGCATTTAGATGAGATAAGGTGCAAATTGGCTGATGCAGAGGTTGCTGCCTGCCCTCTCTTTCTGCTTTTTGAGGAGGCACGATGCCGACCTCATGCTCTTGAGGAAAGAAAGACGGTGTGTGACTCATTCTGTTTTCCATCCATTAGTAAAGTGTCTAAATCAGGAGAAAAATGTGGTCCTGTCTCTCTGCTTTGTTAACATCCTGTTACACAGGGATAAACAAAGAGGATGACATGAGACTTCACGTATTAATATTCACACATTCAGTTTTCTAAAGTTCTCAGAAGTGGACCGTTTTCAGCAAACCCTTTACCCTTGCTGATCAGAGATGGCTCAACACTAAGTTGGACAGACAAATGTAACGTCTGCTTCCAACTCACACCCTCAAAACACATGGATCCCTTGAACGCAGCTCACTCTCCAGATCCCACTCACCTGAAGTCTGATCACCTGTTCACACACCTGTATGTCAGTATCACACACTATTTAGTTCAGTTCTTAACACCCTCATCATTGTGAGGTATTGATTGTTTTGTTACACACTTCTAGCTCTGGTTTTCCTGTATTATTCCTGCTGTGTATGATAGTTTTGGCCATCCTCACTAACAATGCTTTTTGCCTATTCCCTGCCTTTACTTTAACCTATCGGATTTCCTGTTATCAGCCTATTGCCTGATCTCCCTTACTACATTACTAGCCTTTTCCCTGCCTGTATTGTTGCCTTTTTGGACCCCCTGTGTATGCCTTTCTGCCTGCCCCTGGACCCAGTTACATGCCTCCTCCTGTGTATGACCTTCTGCCTGCCCCTGGACCCAGCTACCTGCCTCCTCCTGTGTATGACCTTCTGCCTGCCCCTGGACCCAGCTACCTGCCTCCTCCTGTGTATGACCTTCTGCCTGCCCCTGGACCCAGCTACCTGCCTCCTCCTGTGTATGGCCTTCTGCCTGCCCCTGGACCCAGCTACCTGCCTCCTCCTGTGTATGACCTTCTGCCTGCCCCTGGACCCAGGTACCTGCCTCCTCCTGTGTATGACCTTCTGCCTGCCCCTGGACCCAGCTACCTGCCTCCTCCTGTGTATGACCTGCTGCCTGTCCCTGGACCCAGCTACCTGCCTCCTACTGTGTATGACCTTCTGCCTGCCCCTGGACCCAGTTACCTGCCTGCTCCTGTGTATGACCTTCTGCCTGCCCCTGGACCCAGCTACCTGCCTCCTCCTGTGTATGACCTTCTGCCTGTCCCTGGACCCAGTTACCTGCCTCCTCCTGTGTATGACCTTCTGCCTGCCCCTGGACCCAGTTACCTGCCTCCTCCTGTGTATGACCTTCTGCCTGCCCCTGGACCCAGTTACCTGCCTCCTCCTGTGTATGACCTTCTGCCTGCCCCTGGACCCAGCTACCTGCCTCCTCCTGTGTATGACCTTCTGCCTGCCCCTGGACCCAGTTACCTGCCTCCTCCTGTGTATGACCTTCTGCCTGCCCCTGGACCCAGCTACCTGCCTCCTCCTGTGTATGACCTTCTGCCTGCCCCTGGACCCAGTTACCTGCCTCCTCCTGTGTATGACCTTCTGCCTGCCCCTGGACCCAGTTACCTGCCTCCTCCTGTGTATGACCTTCTGCCTGCCCCTGGACCCAGTTACCTGCCTCCTGCTGTGGTCCTTTACAAATAAACACCTGCTGCGCCCTGCACTTGAAACCAGCTCTGTCTCCTCATCGTATGTATGACGACAAATACAGGGTATCAGCCAAGCACTGAGGAGTGTAGCCCTTTACACTCCTACCCATATGCCCGTTTAACATGGTAGATTTGGGCACTAATGAGCTCCGAAGTCGGAACGTAGTTGAGTACATAATAGCATGACGTCAGAACGCAGCTTCACAGCTCTGTATGGGGTTCTGGTCGTTCTAAACTTGAGCACCTCACACCACAGGAAGTTCTGCTAATTGTTTTGTTGTGTGAGGGGGAAATGCTGTAAATTAAGAGAGGACTCCGTATATTTTGAAAGATGAGCCATTGAGGATTGTAATACATACCGCTTTGATGTCTTCAGTGGTGGAAGATATACCCAATAGTCATACTTGAGTAAAAATAAATGTACTTTAATAGAAAAGGACTGAAGTAAAAGTGAAAAGTCACACAGTAAAATACTACTTGAGTAAAAATCTAAAAGTATTTGGTTTTAAATATGCTTAAGTATCAAAAGTAAAACAAAAGGAAACCAGATGGCACCATTTTCTTGTTTTGTTATTTACAGATAACCAGGGCACTCCAACACTCAGACATCATTACAGATAACCAGGGGCACACTCCAACACTCAGACATCATTTACAGATAGCCAGGGGCACACTCCAACACTCAGACATCATTTACAGATAGCCAGGGGCACACTCCAACACTCAGACATCATTACAGATAACCAGGACACTCCAACACTCAGACAGCATTTACAGATAGCCAGGGACACACTACAACACTCAGACATCATTACAGATAGCCAGGGGCACACTCCAACACTCAGACATCATTACAGATAACCAGGACACTCCAACACTCAGACATCATTACAGATAGCCAGGGGCACACTCCAACACTCAGACATCATTACAGATAACCAGGGCACTCCAACACTCAGACATCATTACAGATAACCAGGACACTCCAACACTCAGACATCATTTACAGATAACCAGGGGCACACTCCAACACTCAGACATCATTTACAGATAGTCAGGGGCACACTCCAACACTCAGACATCATTACAGATAGCCAGGGGCACACTCCAACACTCAGACATCATTACAGATAACCAGGACACTCCAACACTCAGACATCATTACAGATAGCCAGGGGCACACTACAACACTCAGACATCATTACAGATAGCCAGGGGCACACTCCAACACTCAGACATCATTACAGATAACCAGGGCACTCCAACACTCAGACATCATTACAGATAACCAGGACACTCCAACACTCAGACATCATTACAGATAACCAGGGGCACACTCCAACACTCAGACATCATTTACAGATAGTCAGGGGCACACTCCAACACTCAGACATCATTACAGATAGCCAGGGGCACACTCCAACACTCAGACATCATTTACAGATAACCAGGGCACACTCCAACACTCAGACATCATTACAGATAACCAGGACACACTACAACACTCAGACATCATTACAGATAGTCAGGGGCACACTCCAACACTCAGACATCATTACAGATAACCAGGACACACTCCAACACTCAGACATCATT